>NC_060198.1:7159390-7161890 GCF_021184085.1 Oncorhynchus gorbuscha
GTCAGTTTCACACTCCAGTCTCTCATTGCCCTCCAACACACACTGTGTGTGCCTGCAGTGTGTGTGCCTCCAACACACACTGTGTGTGCCTCCAGTCTCTCATTGCCCTCCAACATACACTGTGTGTGCCTGCCTGTCAGTTTCACACTCCAGTCTCTCATTGCCCTCCAACACTCTTTTGATCGAGTCATATATTTCCAATGCCCTGCACCGGTCCAACAGCTCTTTACTGTTTACTTCTCCAATCTAACCACCTGTTATTAGAAGATATATGCCTGCTGAAAGACTTGGTCTGTAGCTGCCTGGCTATCTCTCTCTCTCTGTCTGTCTCTGTCTCTCTCTTCCTCCCTCTTTTTCCCTTCTTCTCCCTCTGTCGCTCTCACTTTTTTTCTCTTTCTCTCTCTTTCTCTACTCTTTCTTTCTCTCTCTCTCTCTCTCTCCCTCCCTCTTTCCCCCTTCTTCTCTCTCACTCCCTCTCTGTCACTCTCCCTTCTCTCACTCCCTCTCTGTCACTCTCTCGCTCGCTCGCTCTCTCTCTCTCTCTCTCTATATATACATATATAATTACAGGCCTCCAAAAAAAACACTTGAAAGGTTTTTGCCTTAAACATCAATAGCTAGTGCCATGGCTTGCAGAGTGAAGACTGTCAAGGTTTCACAGAAATGTCCTTTTGGATTTGATAAATAATACTCTTTTTATTGGAGGAAGGTACGTCTCTTTGTCCCAGAACACATTGTGTATACGGTTTTTAGTTTGCAGGGTCGGTCGCAGTGGACAAACATTATACGGAGTTGAAGGTTGGTTGGAGAAATTGTATTGTTGTGGCAGTGACCTCTGAGTATAGTATGAAATAGCAGGGTTACATTTACAGCCACACCTCAGACAATGTGGCTTACAGGAAATGGAATACATACCCATACATTAATAGGGGTTTCCTGATCAGGACAAAGGTTCAGGACCCATATAGGCTACAGGTACAATACTCTAGAGAAGCGATCATGAACTAGATTCAGCCACGGGACGATTTTGTCTTGAGCAGATGGTCGGGGGGGGCTGAACATAATTACAAATCATCTGTAGACTGCAAATTGACCGCAAGAAGCCCAGACATATATAACATTTGACTAAAACATAATAATTTCGAACCTTGCTTACATTTGAATATGATCACATATACTGAGTATACAAAGCATTAGGAACAGCGTCCTAATACAACAGTTCGTCAGGGCGTGGACTCAGGTGTCGGAAGCGTTCCACAGGGACGCTGGCCCATGTTGACTCCAATGCTTCCCACAGTTGTGTCAAGTTGGCTGGATGTCCTTTGGGTGGTGGACCATTCTTCATACACACTGGAAATGGCTGAGCCTGAAAAACCCTGCGCTGTCATAGTTCTTGACACAAACCGGTGTGCCTGGTACCTACTACCATACCCCGTTCAAAGGCACTTAAATATTTTGTCTTGCCCGTTCACCTTCTGAATGGCACACAAAGACAATCCGTGACTCAATTGTATCAAGGCTTTAAAACCTGTTACTCCTACCCCCTACTTTTTCGAACATTCTGTTAAAAATCACGCAACATTTCAGCGCCCTGCTACTCATGCCAGGAATATAGTATATGCATATGATTAGTATGTGTGGATAGAAAACACTCAGACGTTTATAAAACCGGTTAAATCACAGCTGTGACTATAACAGAACGTGCGTTTCATCGAAAAGTGCAGGAAAATCTGATCACTGAAAATGGAAAAATATATCCATCCGCCACATCAACCCATTGTTAAAGGCGAACCACATTAAATGGGGCTGAGGTTGCAATACCTACAGCTTCCACACGATGTCAACAGTCTTGTCATTTGCCTAGGCTTTGTTTATTGGTCAAACAAAGAAGAGACAAGCCATTTGTTCAGGTCTCCGACCGGATATTTTGGTTGAGATTTACCCGGACATTATTTCCAGACGTACCCCATATAGAATATACATCGCCTCGTGATCAATTTGATCGCTTATTAACGTGTACTAATACCTAAAGTTGCATTACAAAAGTATTTTGAAGTGTTTTGTGAAAGTTTATCGTCGACTTAATTTTTTTTTTTTTAAATGACGTTACGTTATAAGACGCTTCTCATGATTACGCCGAAAAGCATTTTAAAAATCTGACTTGTTGCCTGGATTCACAACGAGTGTAGCTTTAATTCAATACCCTGCATGTGTATTTTAATGAACGTTTGAGTTTTAACTAGTACTATTAGCATTTAGCGTAGTGCATTTGCATTTCCAGATGTCTAGATGGGACGCCTGCGTGTCAGGTAGGAGCAAGTGGTTAAAAAACAATCCTTCTTTAACCCATCTCCTCCCCTTCATCCACACTGATTGAAGTGGATTTAACCAGTGGCATCAGTAAGGGATCATAGGTTTCACCTGGATTCACCCGGTCAGTCTATGTCATGGAAAGAGCAGGTGTCCTTAATGTGTTGTACACTCAGTGTATATCTCTCTA
>NC_060198.1:7166890-7244390 GCF_021184085.1 Oncorhynchus gorbuscha
TTAGTCAATTGAAAAACTAGATTTTAGAAAAGTACAAGATGTCTAAAGATGACTTTTCAACATTGCCTGCTCCCGAACGTTCTCACTACGTAGAGAAACATAACATTGTAGGGTTCCCTCTCGCCACTTTTCGTGACGGCACTAGCAGCCACGTGAGTGAGTGGACTATACAGCCACATGTAATGAGTGGAGTTACAAACTGACTCCATCAAGCAAGTTAAATGTCTTACCTGTGATGAAATGTTTCCCACAGACATAGGTTCGTGCATCCTACTTGGACACGAGGATCCCACATTCCCCACTCTCCAACACCAATTAGCCTGAAGCCACAGCACAGCGTTCTTACAGCAGGCTCTATTTCCTTACACGGGGAGGATAGCGAACCGGAGGTCGGGATGTTTTTCACCTGGTTACATTAAACAGAGCAGCTGCTTTTCTACATGTTTTTGTTACTTCTGTTTAACAAAAGAATCGACCACAAGGTTGCCTCTTATATAATGGGGGTAAGTTGTTGGGCGAGGAGGATTTCCTATTGTTACGTGAATACCGACTGGGACTATTGTTCTGAATGAGACTGCGTTTTTGCATTCTTTTTTCATCTCCACCCCATATCGTCCGGGGATTTTTTATTCCCACCTGTTTTGGTGGTGCCGGAATGAGCTGCCCTCGCCCCTGTTCGGTGAGACAACATTTTTCTGTGGTCCCACACGTCCGATGGGATGGGGATGGGGACAACGCGTCGCCGAGAGCCTGGTGTCTGTCCGGGGGGAGGAGGAGAGATGGGGAGAAGAAAGGGAGAGTTCTGGGTATTTTAGGTTGAGGGAAGAGGAACGTCAATCGGCTGCAATTAAAAAAAAAAAAAAAACATTTACAAGTATTGAATTTGGTCCAACGAGGCAAACTAGGATCATTTGGATCGAACCACTAATAAACAGAGTGGAGATCGTTCATTTGATTCAGTATGTTGAATGAGGAAATTAGACAACTCAGCAAACTCTTTGTTCAATTGAAGCAGACAACAGCTGGACCATGTTCTGTGTTTTAGTGATTCTAACCCTTAATTTACAACACCTACACAGCAGCACAGTAACTGTCAAAGTTCCTCTTGCGTTCCTTCTTCCTCCTTACCTCTTTAGGCTTTGTTGACATAGGTTTACTGCCGAGACAGTAACTCCTAGTTGTAAGATACTAACTTCCATTGCTACCGTTTAGCTACCGCTACCTACTTCTCCCTTACAGCTACATTTTGGTCAGAAAAAACGTACGCCCACCCTTTATGTTAAGCTAGGCTCAGTTGTTTGGCTCAAGCATTCAAACCACCAACATTGCTTTCAGTTCAGAGTGGACCACCACTCAGCAGCTTAACCCACCCGGAAGACCAACCCCTCCATTGGGACAAGGCATACAGAGTTTTCCCCCTGTGAGAGCGAAACAAGACTGAACTGAGCTGCGATCCCAGCCAGGGAAGACAAAGCATACAAACAGAATACCGCCGGCCCACCCATCACTTTTTCACTGAAGCTGGAGACTCATATCTCCCTCTGTAACTTTAAGCACCAGCTGTCAGAGGAGCTCACAGATCACTGCACCTGTACATAGCCCATCTGGAAATAGCACATCCAACTACCTCATCCCAATACTGTTATTATTTTTTTTGCTCCTTTGCACCCCAGTATCTCTACTTGCACATTCATCTTCTGCACATCTATCACTCCAGTGTTTAATTGCTAAATTGTAATTATTTTGCCACTATGGCCTATTTATTGCCTTAACTCCCTTATCTTACCTCATTTGCACACACTGTATATATACTTTTCTATTGTGTTATTGACTGTATGTTTGTTTATTCCATGTGGAACTTGGTGGTTGTTGTTTGTGTCGCACTGCTTTGCTTTCTCTTGGCCAGGTCGCAGCAGCAAATGAGAACTTGTTCTCAACTGGCCTACCTGGTTAAATAAAGGTGAAAAAAATGAAATAAAAAAATCACAGACCCATTGATATGAATGGGAATTTCTGTTCTAGTAAATCTATTTCTATGAGAACCCTAGCGGAGTTTAGTTTCTGGAAAAACCCAGTCAACATGGGGCTGTGTATATACGTATGCTGACCCAGACACAAAGAGAGAACTGGGTTTGGACCAGTCCCCCGTCCCCGTATTGCTCGATTATTTATTTTGCCTGGTTCCTCTGGGTCTTTACCCTGCCCTGATGCACACCAGATTTATGGTGTGTGGTCTCTCTCTTTCTCTCTCTGGTTTTCTGTGTCTCTTTCTCTGTCACACATACCTGCATACATAAGCACGCAGGAACACACACAGGAACACACACAGGAACACACACAGGAACCCACACAGGAACACAAACAGGAACACACACAGGAACACAAACAGGAACACAAACAGGAACACACACAGGAACACACACAGGAACACACACAGGAACACACACAGGAACACACACAGGAACACACACAGGAACACACACAGGAACACAAACAGGAACACACACAGGGACACACACAGGAACACACACAGGAACACAAACAGGAACACACACAGGAACACACACAGGAACACACACAGGAACACAAACAGGAACACACACAGGAACACACACAGGAACACACACAGGAACACACACAGGAACACACACAGGAACACACACAGTAACACAAACAGGAACACACACAGGAACACACACACAACACACACAGGAACACACACAGGAACACACACAGGAACACACACAGGAACACAAACAGGGACACACACAGGGACACACACAGGAACACAAACAGGAACACACACAGGAACACACACAGGAACACACACAGGAACACAAACAGGAACACACACAGGAACACACACAGGAACACACACAGGAACACACACAGGAACACACACAGGAACACACACAGGAACACACACACACACACACAGGAACACACACACACTAAATACTTTAAATAAATAATAAATAAATAATCCACCAATTAAATTTACATGAAAAAAGGTTCCAAACCTTTCAAAGGTTCCTGTATGCATGGCACTCACAGATACAGACAGCACCTCCCTCTTTCTATGCTTCCCAGGACAGCTGAAACAGCAGTATCCAGCCTACTGCTTTGCCCTAGTTTTTGTCAGACCTGCAGTCAGGAGGTCGCACACTGCAAGGCTGTGTACGTGGCAGAGGCTGCCAAATATAAGCGCCACCAGCTTGCACCTCCACCCGAGGCTGTCCAAGCGTGCCGCGAGGGGCTGGTATTTAAGCAGCTTGTCGGCAAAGGCCTGTTCCATGTAGCCATCAAATGAGCAGCCCACTTACACACACACACACACACACACACACACACACACACACACACACACACACACACACACACACACACACACACACACACACACACACACACACACACACACACACACACACACACACACACACACACTTATCTTATCTTTTCTCTCTATCTTTTCTCTCTCATTCTCTCTCTTCTCTTATTACAGTACATATGCTGCAGACAGTATAGGCTTCTTCACCCACAGCCCCATTTATGTTTCCTAATCCCTAAACCCCCCCCCCCCCCCCTTTGCATGATTTATTTAGGGGTTGAAATTGGACAAACACAATATGGCCGACACTGCCTGGCATCTCTGACCTCTGCAGTTTGTGTGTGTGTGTGTGGAAAAAGTACCTGTGTGTGTGTGTGTGTGTGTGTGTGTGTGTGTGTGTGTGTGTGTGTGTGTGTGTGTGTGTGTGTGTGTGTGTGTGTGTGTGTGTGTGTGTGTGTGTGTGTGTGTGTGTGTGTGTGTGTGTGTGTGTGTGTGTAGTTCCCTCTAACCCCGGTGTCAGCACTTCTCCTCCCTTGGTACCACGGCGTCTATATGAATAAATCGACTCACATTAACTCCTCTCCACCACAAGCAGCAAAACACCATGCAGCGTTTGTCCTTGTCTGAATGGGAATTTAAAATGTGTCCGAACTTTGATATGATATAATCTCTGATGCTGTGATCGGAGTGGCGGGGAATTTTAAATACTGAGCCCAGCTGTTTCTTTCAATGAAATTCAATGAAATGAAACACTTTTGAATATCCTCAGTGAGCTGTATTGAGAAGAAGTACATTTGTAAATGTTTGCCAAATATTTCTCTCCCTCTTAATAAGTGAATTAAAAAAAAAGCTCTGTGTGTTGCTCTTTACAGATGCAGATTCTTGACAAGTTCCCAATCGAGGGAGGGCAGAAAGATCCCAAGAAGAGAATCATCCCATTTCTCCCAGGTGAGTCTCCATCATTTCTCCCTGTCCAGTCTCCTTCATTTCTCCCTGTCCAGTCTCCTTCATTTCTCCCTGTCCAGTCTCCTTCATTTCTCCCTGTCCAGTCTCCATCATTTCTCCCAGGTGAGTCTCCATCATTTCTCCCTGTCCAGTCTCCTTCATTTCTCCCTGTCCAGTCTCCTTCATTTCTCCCTGTCCAGTCTCCTTCATTTCTCCCAGGTGAGTCTCCATCATTTCTCCCTGTCCAGTCTCCTTCATTTCTCCCTGTCCAGTCTCCTTCATTTCTCCCTGTCCAGTCTCCATCATTTCTCCCAGGTCAGTCTCTTGCCATAGATAGCCATAAGGTCCAATGACATTACATTATCCATAGGGACTTATTTGGGTTTATAAGGAAGTACAGTCTGACTTGAGGCAGACAGACACCACCATGACAGTCAAGTCACGATAGTGCTGACTCGGCAAGAAGTTACACCGCGTCAGTATCCCGTGTGTGTCAGTATCCTGCTCGTATCGACGTCCCTCCTAGTGTCGTTCATACATTATTAATCTGTCGGTCCATCCAGTTGACTGTCTCTCTGAGGTGCAGCATCAGGCAGGTGCTGACAGTGTGTGTCTGTCTGATGTGTGGGAGTGAAAGACACACAATGAAAAAGAGACTGAGGAAGAGATGGTGGAACAGAGAGAGAGACAACACTCCTGCTGTGTGAGTGAGAGGCTATCTTAGAGCCTGATGGAGAGTGGAAACCACATTATCTCCCAGAGCCTAATGGAGACCACATGCTATCTTAGAGCCTGATGGAGACCACATGCTCTCTTAGAGCCTGATGGAGACCACATGCTATCTTAGAGCCTGATGGAGACTACATGCTCTCTTAGAGCCTGATGGAGAGTGGAAACCACATTATCTCCCAGAGCCTGATGGAGACCACATGCTATCTTAGAGCCTGATGGAGAGTGGAAACCACATTATCTCCCAGAGCCTGATGGAGACCACATGCTATCTTAGAGCCTGATAGAGACCACATGCTCTCTTAGAGCCTGATGGAGACCACATTATCTATTAAAGCCTAATGGAGACCACATGCTCTCTTAGAGCCTGATGGAGACCACATGCTATCTTAGAGCCTGATGGAGACCACATTATCTCTCAGAGCCTGATGGAGACCACATGCTTTCTTAGAGCCTGATGGAGACCGCATGCTCTCAGCCCTCTCCCTACCCATGCCTGGCTACCCCGAATGTTTGTTTCGTCTCCACAATGAGTCTGGTATTGACTTCCTCCACGACCCTTCTAGAACGCGAACACATTCGGACTGTCTGATTGGTCCTGTGGCAACCCAGGGGAGTCAGAGGTGAAACTCAAAATAAAATAAGACAGAGGGAGACTGCTTTGCGGTGCTCAAACCAAAGTTGTTATTTAATAAAGGTTGGGGAGAAATACAACTGAAAGGTCTCTCCGGTAACGGGTGGCTCACTGTGTCCGGCTGGGCGGCTCCTCGGACCGCCCTTGTTAATGAACGAGAGAGAGAGAGAGAACGATGAATCTGGGGTTTCAATACATGCTCTCAGCTTGCCCCGGGTGGCGCACTGTCCGGGTATGGGTCTTCTTCATTTGGGGCCAAAGAAAAGGAAGAGAGAGAGCCAAACATCACCTAGTATCTTCTTAGGCGTCTGATCGAGGTGCTTCTCATTCCCACTCCGGTTCTTCTGAGGACTAGGCGTACCCTCTGCCTGTCTGCCCAAGCCCCCGAGTGACTGCACCTCTACTTATACCCATTTGGAGTAACGAGGGACAGGTGGGACCAATTCCAGGTGCCAATTGGTTGCAGCACCTGGACTGGGTAATATCGGTGTTGATTTACCAGACCCAGTTGGTGCCTGTAGAGCTGTCCATGGTGCTGACTCACCTTGGCCTGGTAAGCCCCCTGGAGCTGACCAAGGTCCTGCTCCTTCCGTTGTAGCTCCCTGCTGGCCCCCTTGGTTGCCACAGTCCCAGAAGCCGATTGGTTGGGCCCGAGCCAGAACAACATGTAGGCAAAGCAATGTTTTGAATATTGGTCATTGGTTTTGATACTCTGGTTAGAGATGATCCATTCGCTGATGACTTTGTGTTGTACAACACCCCTCGTCGCCGCAAGCGGCCTCTATGATTGCAGGTTCTAGCCGAGGTATGTAGCCAACACATAGCATTGGGAGAATTCAGTGTCGTCAGGCAGTCCCCTCCCCGCCAACCCACCTCACATTAAGCCACCTGGGTGTCAACCAAAACATCCACCTCGTTCTGTTTACATACCATTTCTAACATTTACTTTGACCGGAGAGTCTCATTGAGATATAACATCTCTTTTGCAAGAGATACCTGTTCAAGAGGGCAGTTGTCAGCAGCGTTCCAAAATGAGTCGCACCAAATACAATGTCTTTGTCTAAGTCCAGATGTGGAAATGTGTCCATGGCAACTTCTTTGAAATGAGGGTACCCATAGGATTCACTCAATTACAGCTAGCAGCTGGGCATCAAAGACTTGGGTTAGGTATTGCAAGTCAGAGTTATGGTTGAAAATGGCCTGTTGTTTCCATGATGGTCTCTGATCTAAGAAACTCCAGTACTGCACTATTATCCCTCTACTATTCATCATTCAAAGTGTTGCTGGCAATCAGAACGCACACAGTCTGTCCCCAGCTCTTCCTCTCTTCCTCTGTGTCTTCAGTTCATAGGAAGGGTAATTTGATCACTTCCTGTGGGACTGTAGTGACCGTGGCGTGCCCTGGAGTAGGGGGTGTTCTGATTGGCTGGTGCTATTTTTCTTTGAAGTCACTGCGTTAGACTAGATACATAACCTCCAAGCGATTAAATCCCATTTGATATGTTAAGTGGGCAAGTCACAGTTAGAGGTCCTCGCAGGACAAGACCGTTCATTATGAGAGTAAGAGAGTCCGATTGTAGTGGTTCAGAAGTCTTTCATGTGTTACTGACATCTAGAGTTAGCCTGTGGTAATACACAAACAAACCGAAGGGTTGCCCACTGCTACGAGACAGGATTGTACTGGTCTTTAAATTATTACGGTTTTACACTCTATAACATCTAAAATGTGTCCCTTCTCGTCTATTCTCTCTCTTTCTCTCATTTCCTCACTCCCTCAGGTAAAATCCTGTTCAGGCGGAGTCATGTGCGTGATGTGGCCATGAAGAGGCTACGTTTCATCGATGACTACTGCAGGGTGAGTGAGGGGGCATTACTGTCAAAACACACGCGCGCGCACGCACACGCACACACGCACACACGCACACACGCACACACACACTGTAAACATCCTGTCCCACTTGGGGTCCCCCCTGTCACATGTTAGTGGTCAGGGGTGACAGATGGTAACCTGACACACTTGTCAGCAACACCTCAGGCGTGACGTTAAAGACGGGTGTTGTAGGGACACGTGTTGACTGGGGGGGTTCCAGTTTGCACCACAATAAGATGGTGTTGTTGTTTCTTAACTCATCTCCTAACTCATCTCCTAACTCATCTCCTAACTCATCTCCTAACTCATCTCTTAACTCATCTTATTGCAGAGTTTTAAAAGTATACGTTTTTGTTATGTTCAGGGGCAGTTACCAAGCTCGCAAACCTACATTGCCCCATCTGAGGAAATGTTTTTCAAATACTTAGCTGAAAACACATTGTCATACTTACTGGTCTCTAAGGCTTTGGTTTATTCTGGTCATGAAGTTTTAGAAAGAGATTTGACCTAGTTCTGTTTAGAACACACAAGAACACTTCTGAGTGCCCAACAAAAGATAGACTTTAAAAAGCTACCCACTCTTTCAAAAGCCAGATGAAGGCTATGCCCTCGGTTGAGTATTTAATTTAATGAAGTTTTCTACAACTCCCCCCAAAATTAAGCCTTTGGTCACTTCAACAGTCTGACTTCAAAAAAGCTCTTATCGTTTTCCCTTTGTTAATCTCTCTCTTTCTCTTTCTCTCTATCTCTCTCTCGCTCTCTCTCTCTCTCTCTCTAAAAAGTGAATATTACACTCACAGAGGTTCCAAAAGAATAAAGACATTTCAAATGCCATGTTATCTCTATATACAGTGTTGTAACGATGGGCAAATAGTTCAAGTAAAAGTTTGTTCTTCACTGGTTGCCCTTTTCTTTTGGCAACAGGTCACACATCTTGCTGCTGTGATTGCACAGATAGATATGAACATTTATCTAAATTGGATTTGTTTTCAAATTCTTTGTGGGTCTGTGAAATCTGAGGGAAATGTGTGTCTCTAGTATGGTCATACATTTTGCAGGAGGTCAGGAAGTGCAGCTCAGTTTCCACCTCATTTTGTGGGCAGTGTGGACATAGTCTGTCTTCCCTTTTTCTTTGACCCTTTTAACTCCCCAATTTCCTGGTATCCAATTGGTAGTTACAGTCTTGTCTCATCGCTGCAACTCCCATACGGACTCAGGAAAGGCGAAGCTCGAGAGCCGTGCGTCCTCCGAAAACACAACCCAACCAAGCCGCACTGTAATGCCTGCTCAACCAGGAAGCAACCCGCACCAATGTGCCGGAGGAAACGCCGTACCGTGTCAGCATGCACTGTTCCCGGCCCTTCACAGGAGTGAAGCTGCCAAACCCTCCCTTAATGCGGACGACACTGGGTCAATTGTGCGCCGCCCCATGCGTCCCCCGGTTGCGGCCGGCTGCGACAGAGCCTGGACTTGAACCCAGAATCTCTAGTGGCCTTAGACCACTGCCCCACTCGGGAGGCCCCTAGCCTGTCTGCCTACGGCAACCTTTCTCGATAGCAAGGCTTCTCTCTATCTCTCTGCCCTGTCTCTCTCTCTCTCTCTGCCCTGTCTCTCTCTCTCTCTCTCTCTCTCTCTCTCTCTCTCTCTCTCTCTCTCTCTCTCTCTCTCTCTCTCTCTCTCTCTCTCTCTCTCTTACTCCCCCTCTCTCTCTCGCTCTCTCTCGCTCTCTCTCTCTCTCTCTCTCTTACTCCCCCTCTCTCTCGCTCTCGCTCTTGCTCTCTCTCTCTCTCTCTCTCTCTCTCTCTCTCTCTCCCCTCTCTCTCTCGCTCTCTCTCGCTCTCTCTTGCTCTCTCTCTCTCTTACTCCCCTCCCCGTCTCTCTCGCTCTCTCTCGCTCTCTCGCTCTGTCTCTCTCTCTCTCTCTCTCTCTCTTACTCCCCCTCTCTCTCGCTCTCTCTCCCTCTCTCTCTCTCTCTCGCTCTCTCTCTCTCTTACTCCCCCTCTCTCTCTCGCTCTCTCGCTCTCTCTCTCTCTCTCTCTCTCTCTCTCTCTCTCTCTCTCTCTCTCTCTCTCTCTCTCTCTCTCTCTCTCTCGCTCTCTCTCTCTCTTACTCCCCCTCTCTCTCGCTCTCTCGCTCTCTCTCTCTCTCTCTCTCTCTCTCTCTCTCTCTCTCTCTCTCTCTCTCTCTCTCTCTCTCTCTCTCTCTCTCTCTCTCTCTCTCTCTCGCTCTCTCTCTCTCTTACTCCCCCTCTCTCTCGCTCTCTCTCTCTCTCTCTCTCTCTCTCTCTCTCTCTCTCTCTCTCTCTCTCTCTCTCTCTTACTCCCCCCTCTCTCTCTCTCTCGCTCTCTCTTACTCCCCCCTCTCTCTCTCTCGCTCTCTCTCCCTCTCTCTCTCTCTCTCTCTCTCTCTCTCTCTCTCTCTCTCTCTCTCTCTCTCTCTCTCTCTCTCTCTCTCTCTCTCTCTCTCTCTCTCTCTCTCTCTCTCTCTCTCTCTCTCTCCCTCTCTCTCTCTTACTCCCTCTCTCTCTCTCTCTCTCTCTCTCTCTCTCTCTCTCTCTCTCTCTCTCTCTCTCTCTCTCTCTCTCTCTCTCTCTCTCTCCCCCCTCTCTCTCTCTCTCTCTCTCTCTCTCTCTCTCTCTCTCTCTCTCTTACTCCCCCCCCCTCTCTCTCTCTCTCTCTCTCTCTCTCTCTCTCTCTCTCTCTCTCTCTCTCTCTCTCTCTCTCCTCTCCATCTCTCTTTTATTTATTTATTTCTCTCTCTCTCTCTCTCTCTCTCTCTCTCTCTCTCTCTCTCTCTCTCTCTCTCTCTCTCTCTCTCTCTCTCTCTCTCTCTCTCTCTCTCTCTCTCTCTCTCTCTCTCTCTCTCTCTCTCTCTCTTACTCCCCCCCCTCTCTCTCTCTCTCTCTTACTCCCCCTCTCTCTCTCTCTCTCTCTCTCTCTCTCTCTCTCTCTCTCTCTCTTACTCCCCCTCTCTCTCTCTCTCTCTCTTACTCCCTCTCTCTCTCTCTCTCTCTCTCTCTCTCTCTCTCTCTCGCGCTCTCTGTCTCTAGGGAGAGAAGGTGTCCAGTTTTCTGCCTTGAAACACAGATGAAAGGGTGGACTTTATTATTATTTACTTTATTGTCCCAAGGCCACATCTAATAATCAGTGAAATCCAACATTTTGAAAGGCTTTCTTTCAACTTTGATGGTACGTTTTGATAACCTCCAAATTCCCGTGCCCAATCTTTATGTAAATGCTCAAACACAACTTAAAGATGCCGTCAGTCATGTCTGAAGCTAGCAGATTCATTATTTACCTGAAACAGCAGCACATTCCAGTAAAGCTAACGTCACGTTTTGAAATGAACTTTCCTTGCTTGGTTTAATAGCACTCTCATGAATCTAGGAAATACGTTTTGTGTGTCAGAGTGCAGTGTTTATTTCATTTCATAGCACATAACACTTGTTAGCATTTTTCTCACGCTGGCTTTAGCCACGGAGGGAGCAGGCAAGGACAGGGAGGGTTTGCCTAGAAACAAATGCCTCGGAGGGAGTCCACGTCTGCATAGCACGGCAAATTCCTATGATTTGTGAATCTGTTCGGACCGAAAAGCTAGTGTGACAGCTAAAATGGCTTTGGGGAAAAAAAACAAGATTTCAGCTAATAGGGAGATGTATCTGACAAAATAACTACATTATTGCAATCGTTAATCATAAACTATTTACATAATAGAAATGTTGGTACATTTGTGGACAAAATTCTTGCTCACTCAAGGTTTAAAAAAAGAAAATAGCCCATTATCGTTTTTACTTAAAATGCCTTAAAATGTGTTTATTTTTTTGGAGATGTTAAGAGATTGTTCTGCCTGTCTTATCACTCATCATCTTCCGATGTGAACTGTACCGTTTACTTACCACTTCCTGTTTGTTGTCACAAGACAAACAACAGAAGGATCGTGATGACACAGAAGGCCCTCCCAAGGGATTGTGGGCTGGAGCCAAACCATCTGTATCACTAGCTGTCGTTTAATGTAATATACACTTCCTCAATAACACACGACCAGAAAATGATCATATGAGTCCGGACGGGTATTTGCTCTTATTGTGAACAATGGAATATTAATGGAATATTAATTCATTTGAAGTTGTGCACTGAAATAAGTCCCATGAATATGATATGGATATTGTTCAACATCAATCTGAAATATAGTACAATATGTCCACCTATGTCTACCTTGTCATTGGCTCCTATTGATCTGTTCCTATAGTCGTGTGACTTAGCATGACCATTACAAATGGATCCATCCTCAGTGGAAAAGGCTGACATATGATCTTCCATTGAATTGGAGCCAAACTCTGTGCTAAGGATTATGCTGTGTGTACTGTAAAGGATTATGCTGTGTGTACTGTAAAGGACTATGCTGTTATGTTTTGTAAAGGTAGAATGTCAAATGGATGTTGGAAAGCATCCTCCGTAGTTCATCATTCCAAGAGCTGCTTTGTGTGGTGCATCGTTGTACGGTATCTTACAGAGGATGATCACCCTCCCCTCTCTCTCTCTCCCCCCCTCTGCCCCTCTCTTCTCTCTATCTCTTCCTTCCTTCCCTCCTTCCCCTCTTCCTCCTCCCCTCTTCCTCTCCTCCATCTCTCTCTCTCTTTCTCTCTCTCTCTCTCAGGCTCTGGTCCGTCTCCCTCCTCAGTTGTCTCAGAGTGAGGAGGTGCTGCGCTTCTTTGAGACCAAAGCTGATGACCTCAACCCCCCAGGAGAGTGAGTATCTAACACACACACACACACACACACACACACACACACACACACACACACACACACACACACACACACACACACACACACACACACACACACACACACACACACACACACACACACACACACACACACACACACACACACACACACACACACGTACAACTAACCTTGTGGGAACAAACAATTCAGTCACATGAAAAGTCCTATTTTCCCTATTCTCTAACCATAACCCGGAAACCTAACCTTAACCTTAACTCTAACCTAACCCTAGCTCTTAACCCTAAAATGAACCCTAGCTCCTAACCCTAAACCAAATTCTAACCCTAACACTAATTCTAACCTTAACCCTAAACCCCCTGGAAATAGCATTTGACCATATGTGGACCAACAAAACGTCCCCAGTTGGTCAAATCATTGATCGTTTACTATTCTTGTGGGGCTTCTGATCCACACAGGTATAGTTAACACACGCACGCACGCACGCAGGCACGCACACGCACACACACACACACACACACACACACACACACACACACACACACACACACACACACACACACACACACACACACACACACACACACACACACACACACACACACACACACACACACACACACACACTCAATTCAATTCAAGGGGCTTTATTTGCATGGGAAAGCAAGTGAAATGGATAAACAAAAGTAAAATAAACGATAAAAAGTTAACAGTAAATATAAGTCATTGCGAATTTTTGTTATGTATATCTACATTTATCAATCTATAATTCTATTTTCTGCTGAAGTACTCAGGAGCCCATGAACTCATGATCTCTCGATCTCTCTCTCCAACTCTCTCTCCAACAATGTGTGTCCTCCCCAAACTGGATCAATATTTCGCCCTGTCTCTTTTTCAAAACTTTCCCATCCTGCTGTGCGGTGTGTCTCAGAGAGACTCTGAGAGGCTGAGGCCTCAATGTTTACAGTGTGGGTCCTTTTGAACAGAGGAAGTGGAGGCCAGGCTTTGATGCCACCAGCAGGAGGGTTAGAGGGTTCACACACTGATCCATGGACATAGTTTTGTAGGGCTTGTAGGGCGGCCATGTTCCAAACACTAAAAGGGAACTATGGGGGTGTATACTGAGAAGAAGAGCTACTAATGGTCCCGTCTATGTGGCAGATAGTGGGTTGACTATGGGGGAGTTGTGTGTCTCTGTGTTTGTGTGTGTGTGTGTGTGTGTGTGCGCATGCGTGTGTGTGTTTGTGATACTATATTGCTCAACGTCTTCGTACCTTCTACACCTTTCCCATGAACTGTTGGTCCTATTGGGAAGTAGTCATGGCATGATCAACAATGTGTAAAAAAAAGTGCCTTTCAACAGGGTATGGTAGTAGGTGCCAGGCCCCCCGGTTTGTGTCAAGAACTGCAACGCTGCTAGTTTTTTTTGTTCACACTTTACAGTTCCCCAGTGTGTTTCAAGACCAGGTCCACCACCCTGTAACGGCCATAGGTGGAAGAAGGTCGAGGACCAAGGTGCAGCGTGGTACGTGTTCATATTATTTACGTCACGGTCTTCCTCCTCTTCATCTGAAGAGGAGAGGTGAGAAGGATCGGAGGACCAAAATGCGGCGTGCTTTGTGTTCATCTTGATATTTAATAAAGAAAACACTGAACACTGAAACACACTATACAAAAACAATAAACAAAATAACGACCGTGAAGCTAATGAGAACTGTGCTGACACAAGCAATCAACATAGACAATCACCCACAAACAAACAGTGAAACCCAGGCTACCTAAGTATGATTCTCAATCAGAGACAACTAATGACACCTGCCTCTGATTGAGAACCATACTAGGCCGAAACATACAAATCCCAAAATCATAGAAAAACAAACATAGACTGCCCACCCCAACTCACGCCCTAACCCAGTGGTTCTTAACCTTGTTGGAGGTACTGAACCCCACCAGTTTCATATGCGCATTCACCGAACCCTTAATTCAAATTCAAAACATAGGTATATATTTGGCTGGTGCACAAAATGAACTGTGCGTCAACATAACTGTGTTCAAAGAACAAAATCATCAAAACATGATTTTCACACAAAAACAAAAACAAAATAATGAATATTTACTGCAAATCAGTGTGACTTCTGCTGTTGCCTTTCGGAGACCAGTTCAGAAATGTACGGCTTCATCTTGGCAAGTGCCACTCTCATGTCATTTTCGCAACAAAGTCTGTTCCTTTTCTTCGTTTTTATGTCCAGCATCCTCAAAGGATTGCGGGCAAAGATATGTTGTAACAAACGGTATGAAAATCTCGAGAGCTTTCTTAGCAATAACAGGGTACGTTACCATTTGTTAACACCAAAATGTTGAAAGCGTTGTTGTTCTGAAGAGTTGCTGTTGAACCTGGCTCTGCTGAATTTCAATGATTTCATCGAGGTATTCATCATTGACATCTGTTGTCTCAACACTAAACGTGAACGGCTGTCTCACCCATGCTGGATATGACTCTCTTGTAGGGAAGTATCCGTCGAGACTTTGCAAGCTCATCTAAGTGCGTGGCAATTGCTTGCTTCAGTTTCGCGGGTGCAGAAATGTCTCCAATTCCAGATACATCTTCGATCTTACTTACACAGTCGTCCAGCAGAGAAAAGTTTGCGAAGTTATCATTCTCTGTTCGTCGTTTCCATAACGGTAGCTTTTTTTGAAAAGCCTTCAGGTTTTCCTCCGCTTCGATGATGTTGACTCCACCGCCCTGCATCTTTTGATTGAGATGATTGAGAGCTGCGAAGATATCAGCTACGTACGCTAAAATGAGAATGAACTCAGAATTTTTGTAGCAATCTGCATGACTATGTTGGTGCTCTTGCAAAAATAGGGCTAATTCCACACGCACGGCAAAAACACGATTCAGCACCTGTCTCCGAGATAACCACCAGCAACAAACCGATCCTCACAGCATAGTACGAAGTTGCTTACCTGATCGCAAAGCAGGGCAAACGACACACCATTGGTGAAAGGATCGGTTTATTGCTGGGTACAAAGCCGAGAATAGGCAGAGTAGCCTTTTCATCGAATCTGGCTCTCTTCATCTTGAATTCAGCGAGCGTTGTGTTCTTGTATTTCCCATCTCCATGCAGCTTAAGGAAGTGTTCTTAGTTTTGCAGGTGCTAGACTAGAATTACTCATCTTGGCATTGCAAATCATCCGCAAGCGGGGCGTGTCATCACAAATCATATGAATCGGATGTGTGTCTTGACCTCCGCCGAACCCCTGAGACTGACTCACCGAACCCCTGGGGTTCGATCGAACCCAGGTTAAGAACCACTGCCCTAACCATACTAAATAATGACAAAACAAAGGAAATAAAGGTCATAACGCGACAGTATCCCCCCAAAGGTGCGGACTTCGGCCGCAAAACCTTAACCCATAGGGGAGGGTCTGGGTGGGCGTCTGTCCGTGGTGGCGGCTCTGGCGCGGGACGTGGACCCCACTTCACCACAGTATTTCTCCGCCTCACTGTCCGCCTCCGTGGCCTCCTGAACACGGCGACCCTTCTAAATGGCAGCTCGGGACAGAGGGGCAGTTCGGACAGAGGGGCGGAAGCTCTGGCGCCTCTGGACTGAGGGGCTCTGGCGCCTCTGGACTGGAGGGCTCTGGCGCCTCTGGACTGAGGGGCTCTGGCGCCTCTGGACTGGGTGGCTCTGGCGCCTCTGGACTGAGGGGCTGTGGCGCCTCTGGACTGGCGGGAGACTCCGGCAGTGCCGGACAGGCGGGAACACTTGTAGGGAGGAGACAGAGAGACAGCCTGGTGCGTGGGGCTGTCACAGGACCCACCAGGTTGGGGAGATCTCCAGGAGGCTTGGTGTTAGGAGGAGGCACCTGAAGGACCGGGCTGTGGGGGAGCAGTGGAGCTCTGGTGCGCAGCCTTGGCACCACTCCCCCAGGTTGGATCACTACTCTAGCCCGGACCCTCCAGAGTGCAGGCACAGGTTGAACCGGGCTGTGGGTAAGCACGGGAGATCTAGTGCCTACTACGCGCACCTCTCCCTTAGGCTCCACTCCCACATTTGCCCGGCACGAGCGGAGCGCAGGCATAGTAACGCGCTGCTTATAATAAGCACGAGGAATGAGCTACCTGGCTTAGCTACCTGGCTTAGCCCCACACCTCGTGTGCCCCCCCCCAAAATGTTTTTGGGGCTGCCTCTCATACCTGTCGCGCTGCTGTGCTGCCTCCTCATATCTCCGCCCCTCAGCTTTCGCTGCCTCCAGCTCTGCTTTGGGGCAGCGTTATTCACCAGCCTGTGCCCAGGGTCCCTCTCCGTTCAATATCTCCTCCCATGTCCAGGAGTCCTGTGATGCTGGCCGCTGTCCCTGCTGCCGCTCACCACGCCGCTTGATCCTGTTGTGGTGGGTGATTCTGTCACGGTCTTCCTCCTCTTCATCTGAAGAGGAGAGGTGAGAAGGATCGGAGGACCAAAATGTGGCGTGGTTTGTGTTCATCTTGACATTTAATAAAGAAAACACTGAACACTGAAACACACTATACAAAAATAATAAATGAAATAACGACCGTGAAACTAATGAGAACTGTGCTGACACAAGCAATCAACATAGACAATCACCCACAAACAAACAGTGAAACCCAGGCTACCTAAGTATGATTCTCAATCAGAGACAACTAATGACACCTGCCTCTGATTGAGAACCATACTAGGCCGAAACATACAAATCCCAAAATCATAGAAAAACAAACATAGACTGCCCACCCCAACTCACGCCCTGACCATACTAAATAATGACAAAACAACAGAAATAAAGGCCAGGACGTGACAATTTATTCCAAACTGAACACTAAAATGCAAAACAACAAAGAGAACAACCAAAACAGTTCTGTCTGGTGCAGACACAAAAACATAAACTACCCACAAAAACCCAGTGGGAAAAGGCTACCTAAGTATGGTAGGTAGTAGTGGGTAGTGGTGGGTAGTTCTGTAATGGCATTCATAGGAAGAAGGTGAGGACCAAGGTGCAGCGTGGTATGTGTTCATATTATTTATTCCAAACTGAACACTAAAATGCAAAACAACAAAGAGAACAACCGAAACAGTTCTGTCTGGTACAGACACAAAAACAGAATGCAACTACCCACAGCTCAATATTAGGAAGGTGTTCTTATTGTTTTGTACACTCACTGTACGTGACCAGGTTCCAAAGTACCCCCTTTAGAATGTTTTGGTGTGTTCCCTATTCAGCTCTTTTTCCAAGCTACAAAAAGTTCTAGCAAGCCTCTACACATTTGGGAAAAGGGAGAGTGTGTGTGTGTGTGTGTGTCTGTGTGTGTGTTAGGAGGATGACACGTTTCATACTTCTTGGAGATGTTCCTTTCCCCTCCGGGTACTTTTTAATTAGGGGAACGAAAACTGTGCTCTCCAAATTCACATTCGAAAGCTCCAAATCAGTTGTAATAGACTGGTAACACACACGCGCAGGCAAACACACACACACCTGAGGCACAGACTCCCTTGTTAGACGCTGACAGTTTTTCTCATCCATGTTTCAATTACTCCTCTCATTATTTTCCTCCCTTCCTTGCTTCTCTGCCTCTCCTCTGCCTTGCTACTCTGCCTCTCCTCTGCCTTGCTACTCTACCTCACCTCTGCCTTGCTACTCTGCCTCTCCTCTGCCTCACCTCTGCCTTGCTACTCTGCCTCTCCTCTGCCTCACCTCTGCCTTGCTACTCTGCCTCACCTCTGCCTTGCTACTCTGCCTCTCCTCTGCCTTGCTACTCTGCCTCTCCTCTGCCTTGCTACTCTGCCTCTCCTCTGCCTTGCTACTCTGCCTCTCCTCTGCCTTGCTATAATGCCTCACCTCTGCCTTGCTACTCTGCCTCTCCTCTGCCTTGCTACTCTGCCTCACCTCTGCCTTGCTACTCTGTCTCACCTCTGCCTTGCTACTCTGCCTCTCCTCTGCCTTGCTACCCTGCCTCACCTCTGCCTTGCTACTCTGTCTCACCTCTACCTTGCTTCTCTGCCTCTCCTCTGCCTTGCTACCCTGCCTCACCTCTGCCTTGCTACTCTGCCTCACCTCTGCCTTGCTACTCTGCCTCACCTCTGCCTTGCTACCCTGCCTCTCCTCTGCCTTGCTACCCTGCCTCACCTCTGCCTTGCTTCTCTGCCTCACCTCTGCCTTGCTACCCTGCCTCACCTCTGCCTTGCTACTCTGCCTCACCTCTGCCTTGCTACTCTGCCTCACCTCTGCCTTGCTACTCTGCCTCACCTCTGCCTTGCTTCTCTGTCTCACCTCTGCCTTGCTTCTCTGCCTCTCCTCTGCCTTGCTACTCTGCCTCACCTCTGCCTTGCTACTCTGTCTCACCTCTGCCTTGCTTCTCTGCCTCACCTCTGCCTTGCTACCCTGCCTCACCTCTGCCTTGCTTCTCTGCCTCACCTCTGCCTTGCTACCCTGCCTCACCTCTGCCTTGCTACTCTGCCTCACCTCTGCCTTGCTTCTCTGCCTCTCCTCTGCCTTGCTTCTCTGTCTCACCTCTGCCTTGCTTCTCTGCCTCACCTCTGCCTTGCTTCTCTGTCTCACCTCTGCCTTGCTTCTCTGCCTCTCCTCTGCCTTGCTTCTCTGTCTCACCTCTGCCTTGCTACTCTGCCTCACCTCTGCCTTGCTACTCTGCCTCACCTCTGCCTTGCTACTCTGCCTCACCTCTGCCTTGCTTCTCTGTCTCACCTCTGCCTTGCTTCTCTGCCTCTCCTCTGCCTTGCTACTCTGCCTCACCTCTGCCTTGCTACTCTGTCTCACCTCTGCCTTGCTTCTCTGCCTCACCTCTGCCTTGCTACCCTGCCTCACCTCTGCCTTGCTTCTCTGCCTCACCTCTGCCTTGCTACCCTGCCTCACCTCTGCCTTGCTACTCTGCCTCACCTCTGCCTTGCTTCTCTGCCTCTCCTCTGCCTTGCTTCTCTGTCTCACCTCTGCCTTGCTTCTCTGCCTCACCTCTGCCTTGCTTCTCTGTCTCACCTCTGCCTTGCTTCTCTGCCTCTCCTCTGCCTTGCTTCTCTGTCTCACCTCTGCCTTGCTTCTCTGCCTCACCTCTGCCTTGCTTCTCTGCCTCACCTCTGCCTTGCTACCCTGCCTCACCTCTGCCTTGCTACTCTGCCTCACCTCTGCCTTGCTACTCTGCCTCACCTCTGCCTTGCTACTCTGCCTCACCTCTGCCTTGCTTCTCTGTCTCACCTCTGCCTTGCTTCTCTGCCTCTCCTCTGCCTTGCTACTCTGCCTCACCTCTGCCTTGCTACTCTGTCTCACCTCTGCCTTGCTTCTCTGCCTCACCTCTGCCTTGCTACTCTGCCCCACTCTGCCTTGCTACAATGCCTCACCTCTGCCTTGCTACTCTGTCTCACCTCTGCCTTGCTACCCTGCCTCACCTCTGCCTTGCTACTCTGTCTCACCTCTGCCTTGCTACTCTGCCCCACTCTGCCTTGCTACTCTGCCCCACTCTGCCTTGCTACTCTGCCCCACTCTGCCTTGCTACAATGCCTCACCTCTGTCTTGCTACTCGGCCTCACCTCTGCCTTGCTACTCTGCCTCTCCTTTGCCTCACTTCTCTGCCAGTGTCATGTGGTTGTTTAAATCCTTGCTTCTTTCACTGGAGTGAAGAAATGGTGTGAGGAGAAGACAGCAGATATAGTGACCTCTGTCTCACAGTGATTTCCTGCTGAGGCTCAATAGAGTCTCATTCCCTTCCTCCTCCCTCTTCACTCTTTTCTCTCGTTCTGTCCATCCCCAGCTCATAAATTCAAGTCGGCTTTAATTGACATGGCAGCTCAAGGTTAGAAACACTATTGCCAAAGTGGTTAGGATTCGATCAACAGCCTCTCTCTCTCTCTTTCCCCCTCTCTTTCTCCATTCTCCCCTCCCTCATTCCTCCCCTCCCGAGCTGTATCTCTCACTGTCTTCCTATAGCTCCATTCATCGCTCTCTCCATCTTTCTCTCACTTCATTGTCTCTCTCTCTCTCTCTCTCTCTCTCTCTCTCTCTCTCTCTCTCTCTCTCTCTCTCTCTCTCTCTCTCTCTCTCTCTCGCTCTCTCACTCTCTTGCTCTCTCTCTCTCTCTCTCTCTCTCTCTCTCTCTCTCTCTCTCTCTCTCTTTCTCTCTCTCTCTCTCTCTCTCTCTCTCTCTCTCTCTCTCTCTCTCTCTCTCTCTCTCTCTCTCTCTCTCTCTCTCTCTCTCTCTCTCTCTCTCTCTCTCTCTCTCTCTCTCTCTCTCTCTCTCTCTCTCTTTCTCACTCACTCACTCTCTCTCACTCACTCTCTCTTGCTCTCTCTCTCTCCCTCTCTCTCTACCTCCCTCCTTCTTTGTATTCTCTATGACATGAGTGGTGCGGTCTATTTTGGTATGTAAAGACAACACATTAATCATGTAGTCCAGAGACTAGTCGGAGAAGATGAAGTCACATATCTCCATCAATAATATACACATGCACCCTGTGCCCTCAGTGCTTTCTCTCTCTCTCTCTCTCTCTCTCTCTCTCTCTCTCTCTCTCTCTCTCTCTCTCTCTCTCTCTCTCTCTCTCTCTCGAGCGCTCGCGCACACACACACACCAAACACACACACACACTCCCCAAACACACACACACACACATTACATTGCATTGCTCTTGGCCAGTCCTCATCTCTAAAGCCTGGCAAAGATTGTGACTCCATTATAGCATCAATATGTATGATAATGGACATGGAAAGGGGGGTAGACTAAATGGACATACTAAGCTTGTTCCTGTCTATTGTAACAATGGGAAGTAATAGTGGAGGTGGATTTTATCCATCTCTCATGTACTATTCTAGCACTAACACATTACATAGTGGTGGTGCATTGCATCCAGAAAGGCTGCATCCTAAATGGCACCCTATTCCTCATCGACTCTGCAGAACATATGTGCACTATATAGGGAATAGGGTGCCATTTGAGATGCAGACAGGGACTATTCTAGCAGTTACACATCATGATTCAGAAGTAGTTTTCTGTCTGGTGGGAAATTGGATGGGCTTTCATCTTGGTTCCTTCCCTTCACATCCGCTAAATGGAAACGAATTAGAGGACATTTAGCAGTGAGATTGGCCACTGATTTACTACCATGATTAGTGTGTGTGTGGTAGGGGGGAGGGGGCAGTGTGTATGTTGTGTGTGTCTGCATGTGTGTGTGACTATACTCCGGAGCAATCTGCAGAAGGAAAACTCATTTGAAACACAATAATCATGGAATTACAGGAGGCAGTTTGACCTGTTCCACAGGTGTGTTTGTGTGTGTGTGTGTGTGTGTGTGTGCGTGCGTGCGTGTTGAATAGTAATTAACTAGGAAGTTGTTGTAGTTTAACCTCTCTAGGGTACATGGGAAGCTAACGTCCCACCTGACCAACATCCAGTGAAAGAGCAGGGCGCCAAATTCAAATAACAGAAATCTCATAATTACAATTCCTCAAACATACATGTATTACACACCATTTTAAAGATAAACTTATTGTTAATTTCAAAAAGGCTTTACGACAAAAGCATACCAAGCATACCATGCGATTATGTTAGGTCAGTACCTACTCACATTTTTCCAACCAAAGAGAGGTGTCACAAAAAGCAGAAATAGAGATAAAATTAATCACTTACCTTTGATGATCTTCATCAGATGGCACTCAGGACTTCGTGTTACACAATACATGTATGTTTTGTTCGATAAAGTTCATATTTATATCCAAAAATCTCTGTTTACATTGGCGTGTTGTTATGTTTTGACTCAAAAACATCCAGTGAAAGTGCAGAGAGCTACGCCAATTTACAGGAATATACATAATAAACATTGCTAAAAGATACAACTGTTATGTATGGAATTTTAGATGCACTTCTCCTTAATGCAACCGCTGTGTCAGATTTCAAAAAAGCTTTATGGAAAAAGCAAACCATGCAATAATCTGAGTACAGTGCTCAGAGACCAACAAAAGTCCGAAATAGCATTATAAATATTCACTTACCTTTGATGATCTTCATCAGAATGCATTCCCAGGAATCCCAGTTCCACAATAAATGTTAGTTTTGTTTGATAAAGTCCATCATTTATGTCCAATACCTCCTTTTTCTTTGCGCATTTAGTACAGTAATCCAAATGCGCAGGCACTAGGTCCAGACGAAAAGTCAAAAAAGTTATATTACAGTTCGTAGAAACTTGTCAGACTATGCATATAATCAATCTTTAGGATGTTTTCATCATAAATCTTCAATAATGTTTCAACCGGAGAATTCCTTTGTCTTTAGAAATTGTGGTCCTTCTGTAGCTCAGTTGGTAGAGCATGGAGCTTGTAACGCCAGGGTAGTGGGTTCGATCCCCGGGACCACCCATACGTAGAATGTATGCACACATGACTGTAAGTCGCTTTGGATAAAAGCGTCTGCTAAATGGCATATATATATATATATATTTTATATATATAGAAATTAAAGGGAATGGAGCTAACTCTCACAGGCGTGTACCTGACTGAGCACATGGCCTTCTGGCATACCCATGACTCAATCAGCTCTCATTCTCTCCCACTTCACAGTAGAAGCCTGAAACAAGTTTCTAAAGACTGTTGACATCTAGTGGAAGCCTTAGGTTGTGCAATATGACCCCACAGACACTGTATATTGGATAAGCTAAGACTTGAAAACCTACAAACCTCAGATTTCCCACTTCCTGGTTGGATTTTTCTCTCAGTTTTTTGCCTGCCATATGAGTTCTGTTATACTCACAGACACCATTCAAACAGGTTTAGAAACTTCAGTGATTCTATCCAAATCTACTAATAATATGCATAGCATCTGGGCCTGAGTAGCAGGCAGTTTACTCTGGGCACGCTTTTCATCCGGACGTGAAAATACTGCCCCCTACCCCAAAGAAGTTAAACCATTTTGCAACATCCGGCTCACACCTTAGTCTGCTTGATCTATACAGTGATAGCCATTCCAACATGGGTACCTCGTCCCTGTGTTCTCTTGACTATATTTAAATTGCATACCATTTCAACTTGTTACGACAGCGCCGTGTTTTCTGATCTCAATGGTTAATTATTCAGGTCACAGTTAGAACCACTTCACACACCGGCAGCAACCGGGCAGGTTTTGGTCTAATGTACATTTTTTCTGAAGCGGTTTTTATACTGGAGTAGAAAAGGGGGAGTTCCAGCACGCCGATGTAAATGTCTGTGCTCACGGGGTGTGGTCACTGACTAGTTAAAACTTCATATGAGAAACCATTCTCTCATCATATTTCATCTTCTCACAAATAGTTTCATATTTAATCATATACGCTCCACAACATTTAGATGTAAATCCAGTACCTGGGAAATATACACATTCAGAGAAACAGTTATGTCGTCCTGCAGTTAGTCCTACAAATTAGTAAGGAATTCGACATGATTGTTCTTTAAGTACCCACAGACATTTTAAATAGTTTCCAATAGATAAATATTGTTACATTATTCAACCTTTTGAGGTTACCGTAATGCAAAGTCTTTCTCTGTGGTAAGAAAGGGATTCTCAACTTTCATTTTGGCAGAGTGGGGAAAAGAGTTTCGGTATTTACGACCGCCATAAACCTGTGGTGGTAGGGAGAGGGGGGGGGCTATGTTCCTCACCCAAAATGGGCACGCCATGACAGTGCGTTATGTGTCCATTTTTCCATTGTCCTTATCTGTTCCAAGAGAGAGAGAGAAAGACCCATGGAGAGATAGATAAATAAAATAAAATGTTATTTGTTATATGCGCCGAATACAACAGCAACCTTACAGTGAAATGCTTACTTACAAGCCCTTAACCAACAATGCTTTAAGAAGTTTTAACAGAAAAAAAAGTGTGACATAAAAAAATAAAATAATAAACTAACAAATAATTAAACAGCTGCAGTAAAATAACAATATTGAGGCTATATACAGGGGGTACCGGTACAGAGTCAATGTGCTGGGGCACCGGTTAGTCGAGGTAATTGAGGTCATATGTTCATGTAGGTAGAGTTAAAGTGACTATGCATAGATAATGGGGTGGCAGGGTAGCCTAGTGGTTAGAGCGTTGGACTAGTAACCGGAAGGTTGCAAGTTCAAACCCCCGAGCTGACAAGGTACAAATCTGTCGTTCTGCCCCTGAACAGGCAGTTCACCCACTGTTCCTAGGCCGTCATTGAAAATAAGAATTTGTTCTTAACTGACTTGCCTAGTAATTAAAAAAATAAAATAAACTGAGAGTAGCAGCTGCGTAAAAGAGGGGTCAGGGTAACTCTTTGATTAGCTGTTCAGGAGTCTTATGGCTTGGAAGCTTTTGAGAAGCCTTTTGGACCTAGACTTGGCGCTCCGGTTCCGCTTGCCATGTGGTAGCAGAGAGAACAGTCTATGACTACGGTGGCTGGAGTATTTGACCATTTGTAGGGCCTTCCGCCTGGTATAGAGGTCCTGGATGGAAGGAAGCTTAGCCCAAGTGATGTACTTAGCCGTACGCACTACACTCCGTACGTAGACTCACTATACTCTAGTGACCTGCGGTCAGAGGCCGATCAGTTGCCATACCAGGCAGTGATGCAACCAGTCAGGATGCTCTCGATGGTGCAGCTGTAGAAACTTTTGAGGATCTAAGGACCCACGGAAAATCTTTCTCCTGAGGGGAAATAGGCTTTGTTGTGCCCTCTTCACGACTGTCTTAGTGTGTTTGGACTTCTTGACACAATGCCCACTTAACCCGGGAAGCCACCCGCACCAATGTGTTGGAGGAAACACCGTACACCTGGCGACCGTGTCTGCGTGCACTGTTCTCGGCCTGCCACAGGAGTCGCTAGTGCACGATCCCTGCCGGCCAAACCCTCCCCTAACCCGGACGACGCTGCACCACTCGGGAGGCCCCTAACCTGTCTTCTCTTGAGAGCCAGATCGGCCTACAGCCTTTCAAAGCACTTCATGACTACAGACGTGAGTGCTACGGTCGTTAATCATTTAGACAGGTTACCTTAGTGTTCTTGGGCACAGGGACTATGGTGGTCTGCTTGAAACATGCTGGTATTACAGACTCAGACAGGTTGAAAATGTCAGTGAAAACACTTGCCAGTTGGGCAGCGCATGCTCGGAGTACACATCCTGGTAATCCGTCTGGCCCTGCGACCTTGTGAATGTTGACCTATTCAAAGGTCTTACTCACATCGGCTATGGAAAGCGTGATCACACAGTTGTCCTGAACAGCTGATGCTCTCATGTGTGCTTCAGTGTTACTTGCCTCAAAGCGAGCATAGAAGTAATTTAGCTCGTCTGGTAGGCTCGTGTCACTGGGCAGCTCATGGCTATTCCTCCCTTTGTAGTCTGTAATAGTTTGCAAGCCCTGCCACATCCGACAAGCATCGGAGCCGGTGTAGTACGATTCAATCTCAGTCCTCTATTGAAGCTTTGTCTGTTTGATGGTTTGTCTGAGGGCATAGCGGAATTTCTTAGAAGCTTCCGAGTAAGAGTCCCACTCTTTGAAAGAGGCAGCTCTACCCTTTAGCTCAGTGTGGATGATGCCTGTAATCCATTGCTTCTGGTTGGGGTATGTACAGTCACTGTGGGGACGACGTCATCAATGCTGAAGCCATTGACAGATGTGGTGTACTCCTCAATGCCATCGGAAGAATCCCAGAACATATTCCAGTCTGTGCTAACAAAACAGTTCTGTAGCTTAGCATCTGTTTCATCTTACCCTTTCTTATTGACCGAGTCACTGGTGCTTCCTGCTTTAGTTTTTGTTTTGCTTGTAAGCGGGAATCAGGAGGATAGAATTATGGTCAGAATTTCCAAATGGAGGGCGAGGGAAAGTTTTGTACATGTCTCTGTGTATGTAAGGTGGTCTCGAGATATTTTCTTTCTGGTTGCACATTTAACCTCTAGCGACGAGCAATCCCGTATCCGGGAGCGTAATCATAGCCTCAAGCGCATTACCATAATGCAACATTTCCTATTCATGAAAATCGCAAATGAAATGAAATAAATATATTCAAACACAAGCTTAGCCTTTTGTTAACAACACTGTCATCTCAGATTTTCAAAATATACGTTACAGCCAACGCTAGACAAGCATTTGTGTAAGTTTAGCATGGCATAATGCTATGCTAGGCTGTGCTGGCAGCAGGCAACATTTTCACAAAAATAAGAAAAGCAACCAAATTAAATAATTTACCTTTGAAGAACTTCAGATGCATTCACTCAGGAGACTCCCAGTTAGATAGCAAATGTTCCTTTTTTCCCCAAAAAATATTTTTGTAGGCGAAAAACGTCACGTTTGTTCATCCTGCTTGGCTGAGAAATCGACAGAAAAATACTTCAACTATAACGCATTAGCATAACGCAACTTTTTCTATTCATGAAAATCACAAATGAAATGAGATAAATATATTCAAACACAAGCTTAGCCTTTTGTTAACAACACTGTCATCTCAGATTTTCAAAATATGCTTTTCAACCAAAGCTACACAAGCATTTCTGTAAGAGTATTGATAGCCTAGCATAGCATTAAGCCTAGCATTCAGCAGGCAACATTTTCACAAAAACAAGAAAAGCATTCAAATAAAATAATTTACCTTTGAAGAACTTTGGATGTTTTCAATGAGGAGACTCTCAGTTAGATAGCAAATGTTCGTTTTTTCCAAAAAGATGATTTGTGTAGGAGAAATCACTCCGTGTTGTTCATCACTTTTGGCTAAGAAAAAAAACAAAAATTAATTCACTACAACGCCAAACTTTTTTCCAAATGAACTCCATAATATCGACAGAAACATGGCAAACGTTGTTTAGAATCATCCTCAAGGTGTTTTTCACATATCTATTCGATGATAAATCATTCGTGGCAGTTGGGTTTCTCCTCGGAAGCAAATGGAAAAATACACGCAGCTGGAGATTACGCAATAATTGCAACGGAGGACACCAAGCGACCACCTGGTAAATGTAGTTTCTTATGGTCAATCTTCCAATGATATGCCAACAAATACGTCACAATGCTGCAGACACCTTTGGGATAATGTGGAAAACGTAAGCTGACTACTAGCTCCTCCACAGCCATATAAGGAGTCATTGCCATGAGGCGGTTTCAGAAAATGCGGCACTTCCTGATTGGATTTTTATCTGGGTTTTTTCTGTAACATCAGTTCTGTGGCACTCACAGACAATATCTTTGCAGTTTTGGAAACATCAGAGTGTTTTCTATCCAAAGCTGTCGATATGCATAGTCGAGCATCTTTTCGTGACAAAATATTTTGTTTAAAACGGTTAACGTTTTTCATCCAAAAATTAAAATTGCGCCCCCTATATCCAACTGGTTAACCTGTTGCGTCAAGTAATCCCGTATCCGGGGCAGCGTAATTATAGCCTCAAGCTCATTACCATAACGCAATGTTAACTATTCATGAAAATCGCAAATGAAATGGAATAAATATATTGGCTCACAAGCTTATTAGCCTTTTGTTAACAACACTGTCATCTCAGATTTTCAAAATATGCTTTTCAACCATAGCTACACAAACATTTGTGTAAGAGTATTGATAGCTAGCATAGCATTAAGCCTAGCATTCAGCAGGCAACATTTTCACAAAAACAAGAAAAGCATTCAAATAAAATCATTTACCTTTGAAGAACTTCGGATGTTTTCAATGAGGAGACTCTCAGTTAGATAGCAAATGTTCAGTTTTTCCAAAAATATGATTTGTGTAGGAGAAATTTCTCCGTTTTGTTCATCATGTTTGGCTAAGAAAACCCCCCGAAAATTCAGTCATTACAACGCCAAACTTTTTTCCCAAATTAACTCCATAATATCGACAGAAACATGGCAAACGTTGTTTAGAATCAATCCTCAAGGAGTTTTTCACATATCTATTCGATGATATGTCATTCGTGGAAGTTTGGTTTCTCCTCTGAACCACATGGAAAAATGCACGCAGCTGGAGATTGCGCAATAATTGCAACGGGGGACACCAAGCGGGGCACCTGGTAAATGTAGTCTCTTATGGTCAATCTTCCAATGATATGCCTACAAATATGTCACAATGCTGCAGACACCTTGGGGAAACGACAGAAAGTGTAGGCTCATTCCTTGCGTATTCACAGCCATATAAGGAGACATTGGAACAAAGCGCATTCAAAATCTGGGGCATTTCCTGTTTGAAATTTCATATTGGTTTCGCCTGTAGCATCAGTTCTGTGGCTCTCACAGATAATATCTTTGCCGATTTGGAAACGTCAGAGTGTTTTCTTTCCAAAGCTGTCAATTATATGCATAGTCGAGCATCTTTTCGTGACAAAATATCTTGTTTAAAACGGGAAAGTTTTTTTATCCAAAAATTAAAAGAGCGCCCCCTATATCAAAGAAGTTAACCTCTCTAGGGTACATGAGACGGTAGCGTCCCACCTCTTCAACAGCCAGTGAAACTGCAGAGCGCCAAATTCAAAACAACAGAAATCCCATAATTAAAATTCCCAAAATATACGTGTATTTTACACCATTTTAAAGATACACTTGTTGTAAATCCAGCCACAGTGTCCGATTGCAAAAAGGCTTTACAACAAAACCAAACCAAACGATTATGTTAGGTGAGTGCCTATTCACAGAATAACACAGCCATTTTTCCAGCCAAAGAGAGGAGTCACAAAAAGCAGAAATATAGATAAAATGTATCACTAACCTTTGATGATCTTCATCAGATGACACTCATAGGACATTTTACACAATACATGTATGTTTTGTTTGGTAAAGTTCATATATATATCCAAAGATCTCAGTTTACATTGGCGCCTTACCTTCAGAAGTTCCAAAACATCCTTTGATTTTGCAGAGAGCCACATCAATTTACAGGAATATACATAATAAACATTGCTGAAAGATACAACTGTTGTGTATGGAATTTTAGATGCACTTCTCCTTAATGCAACCGCTGTGTCAGATTTCAAAAAAGCTTTACGGAAAAAGCAAACCATGCAATAATCTGAGTCGGCGCTCAGAGCCCAATCAAGACACAAATATATCCACCATATTATGCAGTCAACAAAAGTCATAAATAGCATTATAAATATTAACTTACCTTTGCTGATCTTCGTCGGAATACACTCCCAGGACTCCCACTTCCACAAGAAATGTTTGTTTAGTTCGGTAATGTCCATCATTTATGTCCAAATAGTTACTTTTGTTAGCGGGTAAACAAATCCAAAGTCACGAAGCAGACGAAAAGCAGACGAAAAGTCAAAAAGTTCCGTAACAGTCAGTAGAAACATGTCAAACGATGTATTGAATCAATCTTTAGGATGTTTTTAACATACATCTTCAATAATGTTCCAACCGGAGAATTTCATTGTCTTCAGAAGTGCGATGGAACAGAGCTCCCTCTCATGTGAATGCGCATGGTCAGAGCATGGTCAACTCATGGCAGACCTTACTCATTCCCTTCTCCTTCAGCCCCACTTCACAGGAGAAGCATCAGACAAGGTTCTAAAGACTGTTGACATCTTGTGGAAGCCTTAGGGAGTGCAACATTACCAATATCCCACTGTATCTTCAATAGGAGCTGAGTGGAAAATCGACCAACCTCAGATTTCCTACTTCCTGGTTGGATTTCCTCTCAGGTAGCGTAGTCTAGTGCGGGGCGGCAGCATAGTCTAGTGGTTAGAGCGTTGGACTAGTGACCGAAAGGTTGTGAGTTCAAACCCCCAAGCTGACAAGGTACAAATCTGTCGTTCTGCCCCTGAACAGGCAGTTAACCCACTGTTCCCAGGCCGTCATTGAAAATAATAATGTGTTCTTAACTGACTTGCCTGGTTAAATAATGGTAAAATAAAAAAATAAAATAAAAAGGTTTTTGCCTGCCATATGAGTTATGTTATACTCACAGACATCATTCAAACAGTTTTAGAAACTCCAGAGTGTTTTCTATCCTAATATACTAGTAATATGCATATTTGAGCTTTTATTGCTTTGTAGCAGGCCGTTTACTCTGGGCATGCTTTTCATCCGGACGTGAAAATACTGCCCCCTACCCCAAAGAAGTTAACATGCTGGTAGAAATTAGGTAAAACCGATTTGAGTTCCCTCCATTAAAGTCCCCGGCCACTAGGAGCGCCGCCTCTGGATGAGCTTTTTCCTGTTTGCTTATGGCCGTATACAGCTCATTGAGTGTGGCTCTAGTGCCTGCATCGGTCTGCGGTGGTGTATATACAGCTACTAAAAATACAGATGTAAACTCTCTTGGTAAATAGTGTGGTCTAAAGCTTCTCGTGAGATACTCTACCTCAGGCGGGCAAAACCTTGAGGCTTCCTTAGATTTCGTGCACCAGCTGTTGTTTACACATATACATAGACCGCCACCGCTTGTCTTACCAGAGGCCGCTGTTCTAGATAGAGCTTGTGTGTATGTGTACTTTTGTGCCTGTGTATAATATGGTAGCAGGTCGTCTCTGACTGTGACCACCGAACCATACAACATATCCTCCCTCCTCCTGCTCCATTGTCCCAACTCCCTCTCTTACCTCAGTCAGTGATCTCTCCACCTCCCCCTGTGCCTCCCTAAGGGCTGCCTGTGTAACAGATAGGTCAGTTGAAGCAGCAGACTAACAGCTCCAGCTAACAGCTCCAGCCATCAACCCTGATGGAAACGCTACTACTCCCTGCCCCCTGTAATCAATGCTGGTCTACCCAGAGTATTGGGAGGCCCATAGCATTGTATCCAAAGTGATATGCTCTGTTTCAGCTTTCGAATCTGTGGCAAAACCACTTTGAACCCAGCCTGGCATACAAACTGATATATGTGTGTGTGTCGGAGCGTAGGGCCCTCCTACTGTGTGTGTTGATTTTCAAACGGAGCGCACACACACACACACACACACACACACACACACACACACACACACACACACACACACACACACACACACACACACACACACACACACACACACACACACACACACACACACACACACACACACACACACACACACACACACACAGAGACAGAACGGGCAGTTCACTCCATTTGGACATGGAATTATATTTATATTTTGTAATGCTGCTTTGTGTGTGTTCATTTCAAAACTGAACGGATCAATGGAAGAATAGAAGTTGAGTAATTGTTTTGCAATGGTGTAACAAGTCAGATTGCTAGTGTTGGGTTTTTTATGTTATCTGCGTTAGGTTTGGCAGTTGGAGGAATTAGTTGGTCTTTTGTATGTTATTTGCTGACATGTCACCCTAATACTGAGGGTTGGGCTCAGTAACAGTACAGTTCAGCACTGGGACATACGGTGTCTGTGTGTGTTAGCACAGGTGTGTGTGTGTGTGTGTGTGTGTGTGTGTGTGTGTGTGTGTGTGTGTGTGTGTGTGTGTGTGTGTGTGTGTGTGTGTGTGTGTGTGTGTGTGTGTGTGTGTGTGTGTGTGTGTGTGTGTGTGTGTGTGTGTGTGTACATGAGTATGATGAATAGTCTCAGTCAGTGCAGCAGTCAGTGTGGTGAAATGTGTCCACCTCATCAGTTACTGTAAAAGGAGGAGGAGGAGAGGAAAGGATGAGGAGGAGGGTTGGGAGTGGGGGTGAAGAGGGGCCCTAGGGAGAATATGGGGCTTAGGGGTGGAGGATTGATGGTGTGGAGTTAGCTCTTGAGCTTGACAGTCTAGACAAGAACACTGTCTCACACTGCTGTCGAGCACCCCCTGTCCTTTGTTTGCTGAAGCGTGGAGGCCCACCTGAACACGGTCTCACATTGCTGTCGAGCACCCCCTGTCCGTTGTTTGCTGAAGCGTGGAGGCCCACCTGAACACTGTCTCACTTTTATTTAACCACGTAGGCAAGTTGAGAACAAGTTCTCACATTGTCTCATAAATACCCTAACAAAAATAGGCAAACTGCTGAGTGCACAGTAAAACGCACATACATCCTTTTTATGCTCAATAGGGTAACACAATATAGTAACTTTCATTAACAAGCCATTAATAATATCATTGATGAGACATGTGTTGATTATTAGTAAGACTAGATTGAATGGCACACTTTTTATACTGTACTTTCCCTCCCATAGATACTCCTATAGTGCCCTCTGCTACACCTATAGTACCCTCTGTTACTCCTACAGTACCCTTGGTTACTCCTATAGTATCCTCTGCTACTCCTATAGTACCCTCTGTTACTCCTATGGTACCCTCTGCTACTCCTATAGTACCCTCTGTTACTCCTACAGTACCCGTGGTTACTCCTATAGTATCCTGTGTTACTCCTATAGTACGCTCTGCTACTCCTATAGTACGCTCTGCTACTCCTATAGTACCCTCTGCTACTCCTATACTACCCTCTGCGACTCATATAGTACCCAATGTTACTCTTATAGTATCCTCTGCTACTCCTATAATATCCTCTGCTACTCCTATAGTACCCTCTGTTACTCGTTCCGTACCCTCTGTTACTCCTATAGTACCCTATGTTACTCCTACAGTACCCTCTGTTACTCGTTCCGTACCCTCTGTTACTTCTACAGTACCCTCTGCTACTCCTATAGTACCCTCTGCTACTCCTATAGTACCCTCTGTTACTCCTACAGTACCCTTGGTTACTCCTATAGTATCCTCTGCTACTCCTATAGTACCCTCTGCTACTCCTATAGTACCCTCTGCTACTCCTATTGTACCCTCTGTTCCTCCTACAGTAGCCTCTGCTACTCCTTTAGTACCTTGCCTACCAGACTGGTAGTGTTAGGACTGGAACAAGACTACTCCTATAGCTGTTTTCAAACTGAATCAAGAGAATGAGTCAAACCTTTACAAAGGGCACGGCTGCTAAGGTAGATTGAATTCTCAGACCATGATTTGATTCCACTGGGGCCATGTGTTCCTGTACAGTAAAAATCAATCCCACTAATCACATCTTGAAAAGGGCAGACCTTGAGGGATCCATATCAGTTATAGTTTGTCTGTGAGGTGCAGGGATATAACACCATTGTAAATACAACCTATATATATATGTTTATTTATTTTCCCTTTTGTATTTGAACTTTGCACATCATTACAACACTGTAAATAGACATAATATGACATCTGAAATGTCTTTATTCTTTTGGAACTTTTGTAAGTGTAATGTTTACTGTTCATTTTTATGGTTTATTTCACTTTTGTTTATGATCTATTTCACTTGCTTTGGCAATGTAAACATATGTTTCCCCTGCCAATAAATCCCCTTGAATTGACATTGAATTGATATTAGGGACATCTGCCTGTGAATGGGAGTACTGCAACAGAGAGACAAATTCAAGGCTGATGTCATTGATGTGCCTTAAAATAGCTCAACGTGGCTTTCGAATGAGAGTTCTTCACCTTTTATGTCTTAAATGAGATGTACATTCTTTGAAAGTCAAGTCTTTCTCTGTGTAGCTTCAGCCTGTCTTTCATTCTTCACCTATCACACATCAACACAGCAGTGTCAAAGCTTCAAAACATGTGCAGTTCATTTGTTGATCCTCCTCTGCACAAATTAACTTGAATATATATGCGTGTGAGCTTGTGTTTCACCGGGAATCAACCACCAACACATTAAAAACATATTCAATCTTCCCTTGTAAGCATTTCCCTCAAGTACAGCAGCGTGGTCATGTTCATTCCAAAAACTCACCACGAGGCGGCGTTCTCCTCGGTGTAAATGGAACTATCTGGAAACAGCTGTCTAGACCCAGATCAGCTGGAATACAGTGCAGACTGCAGGACTACAGCCAGTGACCCGGTGGCTCCAAACTACAGTAGGGAGAAAAGTGTCCCAGGGGGCTTTCCGCCAGAGATAAATGTGTCCACTGTCTGGTATTTTTCGGTCCTTTTTTTCCCTGTCCTTTTTTTTCTCTGTCATTATTTATGTAAATTTTGGCCCCGGGCTGTTCCTGTGAGAGATAGATTTCCAGACAAGATTCCTTGTCTTTCTGGTCGTTTTTAAGACTCTCTCGCTCTTTTCGTCTGTCTGACATGGGAATTTTCACACTTTCTTTTAGCTGTGATTTAAATTGTGGATGAATTTGAATGGAATGGCCATTTCCACAGCACCTGTATCAGGGCTCAAACTAGGCTAGACAGTACAGTGTTGTTCATCAATAGATGCACTTTGAATATTGTATTCTATTCCCTCTCTGACTGAATGAAGGATGAGCATTTTCATTCTCTTCAGTTGAATGTCAAGACAATTATCATACTATCAAATCAAATGTGGTTGGTCACATACACATATTTGGCAGATGTTATTGCGGGTGCAGCGAAATACTTGTACCAAGTTGCTTTGGAGCTAAATATGCTAAATATGTCAGCGCTATATGACATCATCGTTGCTCAGAGCTCACATTGTAAATAACAACTACAATTCCCTTTGAGTGACAGTGGTCCCATTCTTCAGTCTTCTTATCAGATTATAACTGAGATAAGTCATGGACTCAAGTGATTGGTCAGCTGTTGGGGCCTCTCCGCAGGCTATGAGCTAAGTAACATTGTGTTGTCCCTAGTGATGGTGTAAGTCTCCAATCAACAGACTGGGCTTTTTTGGGGGGCTGATTAGGGATGGGGGTGTGTGTTAGGGGGGTTATTGTGTGTGTGTGTGTTTGTGGTGGGTAATTGATTCTCTACCATTTTAGGGGAGGGTTGCTAGTGGGCAGAAGGAGCTTGAGCCTTGGCCCAATAATTAAGGGGGTGGGGAGGGGGGAGTTGAGTGGTGGTGATATGGTACTCCTCAGGGATTTAGGGTTCAGGTTAGGGGGGGTTGGCTAAGGGGGCTGAGGTTCAGATTGGGTTTACTTAGGTAGGGAGATAGAGAGAGAGACTAACATTGTACATAGACATTCCTTTGAAACTTTTGTGAGTGTAATGTTTACTGTTCATTTTTGATTGTTCATTTCACTTTTGTTTATGATTTATTTAACTTGCTTTGGCAATGTAGACATATGTTTCCCATGCCAATAAAGCCATTTGAATTCAATTGAGAAGGCAAGAGAGAGGGAATTGGGAGAGAGCGAGGGGAAGGAGGGACAGATTCATTTGGAGAAGTGCACATTCACATTCAAACCGCCATTGGGTGTAATTAGTGCACAACCATCATGTTATTACTGTAGCTAAAGACCCCCTCAGCCTTTATCTCTCAATCTGTTCCAGTTCATACACTGTCAATAAGAAACAGATTGCCTGGTTTGGATAGTAGCTCCACAGGCTTGGATAATAGCTCCTTACCCCTCCTTTTTCCCTTCAATGTTTGTAGATCTGTAAGGTAGAAGCAATATGGTGGAAGACTCCCCACTACACTGCTTATACCCAGACCTTTGAGATCTGAAAACATTGGCGGGTTAGGGAGTGATTTGGGACCGGCTGGTACAGGGACATAAAAGCGGTTCAGGAATGGCTTGACTAACATAATGTCGTGTCTTTGGCTATGCCGGATTAAGTGATATGACATGCTATTCTATAAAATAACCTGATTGAGCTAATCATGTAAATGTAATTAACTAGAGAGTCGGGGCACCACAAAATAATATTTATAGAGCTGTTATCTTCCGAATAAACTCTTAAAGACCTAGTAATATTTTACATCAATAGCAGTCAATATTAATCGTCACCTTAATTCAGACTCATCTGAAAGTTGTAAATTCTTGGTTATCTTCACGAACCCTGGCTAACAAGTTGAATCAGCAATACAAAATTGGGTTTAATTATTTATTTACTAAATACCTAACTAATCACACAGAATTACACATACACATAATTAATCATAACTTGATTACAAATTACGTCATAAAGGAAAACGTCCCTAGCGGGCGGAACAGATATGACAGCTTGTTAGACAAAAGAAAAGGGCTGGGTTTGAGTGAAGGAGTGAGAAGACTGAGTAACAAAGGAAAAAAGCTGTGCTATCGTAAATACAGTTTCTTATGCATTCTAAATTACTGCCCATTTGGAAAAGTAAAAGGCAATAAATATTTACTCTAAGCTGCGCTTCAGTAGGTTGGTGGTAGATGGAACCGTGTTGCCAAACTGAGTCCTTTGTCCTTTGAAGAATGTCTTTGGTGGTCAATTGGATACGTTGTAGTAATGTTGTTGTGTGATAGACGGGATATTCTTTCTGTTCCTTCCTAACCCTCCTTTGCAGCTGCTGTTGCTAACTCAATGGCTAGGAGGTATCACTTCTGTAGTGAATAAGAGTTCAAAGTTCATACCATTCGCAACCAAAGCTCACGCTGATGTTGGCTTCGTTCTGTAGGTATTATCTGAACCATTCTGACACCGGACCGTTGTCCTCACATCCTCGGGAAACAGGAGGTTACATTTTCGTCAAGGCTTTATATAGTGGAGCGAGAAGGGTGTGTCTGAAAAGTTTTATAACCCATGACTCTTCACAGGGGCGGGCCACTGATTGAGCAGAGCCCTAACCTTATGAAAACCCAATTCTCACATTTTAGAAGCTAAAATCACATTTCATCCCATCACGAATAATCCAAACATTTAAATTGAACAACAATTCCATGTGAATCCGATAACTCTGATGTGTAGACTTTCCACTGTAGAGTTTATGTCATCTTATCATTGATGAGAATGTCTCAGATGAACTGACATCATATTCATTAAGTACCACCGCATATGTTCAATTGGTCGGATTACCAGAATATAGTTCATTTCCCCCCACCTTCTGATGTACCCAGAATCTCTATGTTAACCAAGGGGTTTTCAAATGTAACATTAGTAGGGTAGAGAGAGGAAAAAGGGGGGAAGAGGTATTTATGACTGTCATAAACCTATCCTCAGGCCAACGTCATGACACTAGTGTCCTCGCTACTGACCTATATCACAGAGGGTCAGAGGTCACATTTGTTTGACCTGCTAATCATCGTTTAACTGGCCTCACGGCTTCCTAAATGTGCTTTCCATAATTGAGCTCATGCTCATGTTTGTGTACGTGTGTAGGCCTACGGACAGACCAGTTTGTCACACACACACATTCTTACTGTAATCAGTCGGATTTCACTTTTTGCCCTTGAATTTTTGAGTGACAGGACTTCCTAGACATATAAAGATCATTGACCTTTAACTTCTGCTGCCATGTGTGATCAGTCTTCTAAATTTAGCATGGTTGTACAGAAAGAACAAATACTTATTTTGAAATGGAGACAGCATTTTGATTCCCACTGCCTGTAAAGGGGAAACACTAGCCCTCAGGAACCACACACACACCCTCTTGAAATATTCTACATTATACTTACATATTTCCCCCCCTCCTTTTCCCTTTCCTCTTTCCCTCTGTCCTTCAAATATTTATCTTGTTACGATACATAGGAAGAGAGCTATCGGCCAGAACTCACCGCCTCACCCCCGAGTATTATTTCAGCCTCGAGTAAACTGGTCATTAGCCAGAGTGCCCCCCCCCTAATGTCTTTCAGATGCCTCCCAAACACCGGGGACTCAAAACTGCCAAAAAGATCCATCCCTAGTCCCATTGACCACAAGTCTAACCTGGATGTGACCTAGCTATTAGCTTAGCGGCTAGGCTAACTCCGCTAATGGGCTAATTTAGGTCAATGTTTACTTGTATTTAACTCTAGCAAGTGGTTAGCTGCTACTGTAGGCTAATGCTAGGTTAATGAGATAATTTATGTCAATGTTTACACATACTTAACAGTTTGTTGAGTAGATGTATGTAGCCCACTCTGTTGAGGGTTAATGCAAATCCTGAATGCTTAGCTAAGCTCAGGACCATCATATGATGATAATCAGGGGCGCAACTTTGGTTTTAGAAGTCGGTGGGGGGGTAATATATACAATGGGTGGGTCTAATCCTGAGTGCTGATTGGTTAAAAACTCTTTAAAATGGTCTATTCCACAAGTTACCACTGGCTAAATCTATGATGTTAAAATGCTTCTTTACTCTGTTCCATCTGACTGTGCAATCCACTGTCTCATCAACCCAACCAGGCACTTTATAAACTTGATCTCCACTATAAAAAGCATCTAGACTTTATCTCAAATTTATTTTAGACTAACAATTCGTTTTCAACAGCGGTGATTTGTATAAACCTTGCTGTCTGTCTCTCCAACATCTGCAACATGGTTTCTATAGTCAAATTCGATCTCCTGCTGTCCCTTAGTAATGAACGTGTTGGGAGTCAGGACGAGACAGGCAGCGTTTCTCAGCCAGTCAAACTCATGAATCAGCGGGCATCATTTTTATGGATTTATACAAAAAAATATCAATTGAAAAAAGGTAAAAAACCAAACGCAGCTAATTTGCTGTCTCTCCATCTTAAGCTTGAAGTGATTGTGTTACCGTAGCTGTGTTGTTGGCTAGCTCCTCTGAACAGCAGTGTTGTAACGAGTGAGCACAGTTTCTTTGCCAGGCGGAATCGCGACTCATTAGCTTCTTGTTATGGATGTATCCAAATAAAAGTCACATGTCCACCCCCGTCCCCAGTGAAAGTTGCGCCCCTGATGATAATACACCTCAAAGCATTTTTGGTATGACCTTTATCAGGGTCCTATTCATTAGGAACCAAATGGAGGACAACAGACTGAAAGAGGGAGCTGTTTATCAGGATGTAGTAAATAACTGAATCGAAACACACACAGTATCGATTTAACCAGGAGACTGTTCTTGTTCTCACGTTTGAAGGGTTATTAGTTAGCTACTTTAAGTATGTCGTTGTTGATCCGTCCATATAATAGTCATTCTATTTCCATGGATCCATCTATCTCACTCAACACGATGACGATGCACACTATTGCTAATAGAAAGAACTAGACAGAAATTACAAAGCTGAAGTTGCCGGTTGTGGTTGATGCACAACATTTACAGTTGGACGAAAAATTGCTTAAGCAGTTGACTTTTCTTGATTTTGACTTCTTTATAAGATGTTTAGGACAGGTTTACCTTGTAAATCTAGATCTGCAGGCATTGTTTAACAGTCTCCAGGGTAGAGGAGTACAATTAAGTACTTTTCAGCCTGTTGCGGTTTTTGACCAAACAAGCCCTTTCCTTACTACACAGAGTAAAACATGGAAGGCAGTTTCCTTGTACTATTTATACAAGTTAACTATTGATCGAGTTAGTATTTTAGTGTTTTAAGTGCTTAAAAATATATTTGACTTGAAAATATGTCCCTGATGTTCCTCTCCTCTCCTCTCCTCTCCTCTCCTCTCCTCTCCTCTCCTCTCCTCTCCTCTCCTCTCCTCTCCTCTCCTCTCCTCTCCTCTCCTCTCCTCTCCTCTCCTCTCCTCTCCTCTCCTCTCCTCTCCTCTCCTCTCCTCTCCTCTCCTCTCCTCCTCCACTATTTAGGTTTTGACTGTCAACGTGGGAGCTATCCCTCTGTGTCTGTGTAGTTTTAAAGACCCTGGTAACCCACTACGCCTAGCTCAGGTCACATTGTGTCACACTATAAGTGAGACCTCTTCTCCTGTTAACTCTCCAACACTGGGGACTGGCATAGCCAGGTGGGCCTTTGTTATGGGGTTATAGGTAGACAGCACTGACAGTACACTAGTGTAGGGTAGTGTTAAGTAGTGTTCAATACAAAACAGACGTTTGTGACTCGAGTTGAATTGTGAGATTTTTATAGAAATATGTACCAAATAATCATAGAATTACAGAATATAGAATCATATAATTCTATTGTGTAAAATTATAGAAATATATAGAATTGGTGTTGTTCTATGTGGATATATCTATATGGACATATATATCTGGATGTCTATAGAAGCGTAGCAGTGGATCCTAAGAAAGTGAACATGAAATGTTGAAAATTTTGGAAATCTCTATCACCCATAAAGAAGAGGATATTGGCAGCATTGCCAACACTGCAGCAGGCAAGACCAAGGACAGAAAAAGCAAATATCCTGCTAGCTGGTGCAAGAATTCTCCTTCCACAAATGATTTCCATTAAAATCCCAGCTCTAACTATAGTCTCACTGTCAGCTGAATACAATAGCCTCAGTTGTTTCTCTTTAGCTGGAGGGTCGTCTGCCCAGAGCGGCTGACCACTGATGACACCAGGGTCGGAGCTAGAGTCCGTCTGGTCACAATGGTCAGTATTCTGACCCGACCTGGCTGGCCATTAGAACAATATAAGGGCATTATTCATGATCCTCTGTAGAGAGCTACAAAGAGGCTAATTGAGGCAGGGCATTGACTCTGAAAGGGCTATCATGCCTTCATGCCACTAGGGAGGTAGAGAGAGATGGTTACAGACCTTGGATTGGTCATCTGGTCTCGGGTGAAGTGTGTGTGTGTGTTCACTCACAGCGACAGCCCAGGAGAATAATTTCCTTAACCTCATTAAAAAGTCCACTAACTGCATCGTCATCCTGATGAAACACCAAGCTGTTCCAAGCATCATTCTGCCCTCTGCAGTTAACACACACACACGCACGCACGCACGCACGCACGCACGCTCGCTCGCTCACTCACTCACTCACTCACTCACTCACTCACTCACTCACTCACTCACTCACTCACTCACTCACTCACTCACTCACTCACTCACTCACTCACACACACACACACACACACACACACACACACACACACACACACACACTCACTCACTCACTCACTCACTCACTCACTCACTCACTCACTCACTCACTCACTCACTCACTCACTCACTCACTCACTCACTCACTCACTCACTCACTCACTCACTCACTCACTCACTCACTCACTCACTCACGCCACCAGCAGTCACAGCATAGCACAGCACACCACAACACACACCCATTCAGCAGGGCTAGTTCCGCTCCGCAGTCCGCATGTCCTTAATTTAGCCGTAGTTTAGCTAGCAACGTAAAGCAATTCTAATCCATTAAGAAGACAAACAGATCCTCCCTCTCTTTCTCTCTGATGAAGGAAATGAGGAAAGGGGAGTTGAAGAGGAGGAGGGAGGGAGGATGGTGGTGCCGTTTCAAATGTCACATGACCAGGTTGTCAGTTGGCCCTACTCTTCTCTCTCTCTCTCTCTCTCTCTCTCTCTCTCTCTCTCTCTCTCTCTCTCTCTCTCTCTCTCTCTCTCTCTCTCTCTCTCTCTCATACATACTCTCATAATCGCTCACTCACTCCTCAGACACACACACGCCTCCGTCTCTGCGTGCGGGCTGAGCTGTGTGTGTGTACGTGTGTGTGTGTTTTGTTAATGAGGTCAAGGAGTGACAGACACCCTATGTGTGTCTCCTCTGTGCTGCTGTCCTTCACTTGACTCTCATCATGTCCCTCTGTTGTTGCTTCTTTTTTAGGGACTATGGATCATCCAAGCGCAAATCAGGTAAGTCTTTCCACCGCCCAATTGATTTCAAGTGTCTTCATGTTTTCTACAGTATGTATGTTGTAAGACATTGTAATTCTGTCAGCAGAGTAGATGGAGGGAAACTTTACCCCCCTTCTTCTTCGTTCCTGTAGCACTGAATGATCTGTCATCCTGGTGAATGGTACTTGTCACACAGCGTGATCTATCTTTCCCCTTAACTGTCACTTTCATGTCTATCTGTCAATGTGGGTTTTGTTTACTTGTCGGCTAACGGAACGGAACAGAACCGTGACAGACTGTTTGACCAGTGTTTTTGGGATGCGTTCCAACTGAACAAACCCTCTGTATAGCCTTGTCTTGCCTTGAGCCTTGGGTGGGGTCGATAAAGTATTGAAACTCCTGGGGATGTCTCTGCAAGGATAGCCGTTGATGTTCCTGTTCTGTCTGCCAGGATTAATTATTTTCTGTTGTGGGGAGAGACAGATTGCATCCTAAATGGCATCTTATTTCCTATATAGTGCATTACTTTTGTCCAGAGCCCTATGGTCAAAAATAGTGCACTATAAAGGGAATAGGGAGCCGTTTAGGGCACAACCAAGGTCAAAGCCGTTAAAATGTTTCTTGGCTGTGGGCTCTGGTTTAAGGATTAGAGATCACTTTATATGACATATACAGTTGAAGTCGGAAGTTTACATACACCTTAGCCAAATATATATAAACTCAGTTTTTCACAATTCCTGACATGTAATCAGAGTAAGAATTCCCTGTCTTAGGTCAGTTAGGATCACCACTTTATTTGAAGTATGTGAAATGTCAGAATAATAGTTGAGAGAATTATTTATTTTCAGTTTACATACACTCAATTAGTATTTTGTAGCATTGCCTTTAAATTGTTTTAACTTGGGTCAAATGTTTCGGGTAGAGTGGTCTAAGGCACTGCATCTCAGTGCTAGCTGTGCCACCAGAGATTCTGGGTTCGAGTCCAGGCTCTGTCACAGCCGGCCTCGACCGGGAGGCCCATGGGGCGGCGCACAATTGGCCCAGCGTCGTCTGGGTTAGGGAGGGTTTGGCCGGCAGGGATATCCTTGTCTCATCGCGCACTAGCGACTCCTGTGGCGGACCGGGAACAGTGCACGCTGACCAGGTCGCCAGGCGTGCAGTGGGTTGGATGGGCATTGTGTCAAGAAGCAGTGCGGCTTGGTTGGGTCGTGTTTCACGATGCCATCTATTTTGTGAAGTGCACCAGTCCCTCCTGCAGAAAAGCACCCCCACAACATGATGCTGCCAAACCCGTGCTTCACGTTTGGGATGGTGTTCATCGGCTTGCAAGCCTCCCCCTTTTCCCTCCAAACATAATGATGGTCATTATGGCCCAACAGTTCTATTTTTGTTTCATCAGACCAGATGACATTTCTCCAAAAAGTACGATCTTTGTCCCCATGTGCAGTTGCAAACCGTAGTCTGGCTTTTTATGGCTGTTTTGGAGCAGTGGCTTCTTCTTTGTTGAGTGTCCTTTCAGGTTATGTTGATATAGGACTCGTTTTACTGTGGATATAGATACTTTTGTACCTGTTTCCTCCAGCATCTTCACAAGGTTCTTTGCTGTTGTTCTGGGATTCATTTGCACTTTTCGCACCAAAGTACGTTCATCTCTAGGAGACAGAACACGTCTCCTTCCTGAGCGGTATGATGGCTGGGTAGGCCCATGGTGTTTATATTTGTGTACTATTGTTTGTACAGGCGAACGTGGTACCTTCAGGCGTTTGGAAATTGCTCCCAAGGTTGAACCAGACTTGTGGAGGTCTACAATTTTTTTTCTGAGGTCTTGGCTGGTTTATTTTGATTTTCCCATGATGTCAAGCAAAGAGGCACTGAGTTTGAAGGTAGGCCTTGAAATACATACACAGGTACACCTCTAATTGACTCAAATGATGTCAATTAGCCTATCAGAAGCTTCTAAAGCCATGACATAATTTTCTAGAATTTTCCAAGCTGTTTAAAGGCACAGTTAACTTAGTGTATGTAAACTTCTGACCCACTGGAATTGTGATACAGTGAATTATAAGTGAAATAATCTAACCGACTTGCCAAAACTATAGTTTGTTATTAACAACAAATTTGTGGAGTGGTTGAAAAACGAGTACTAATGACTTCAACCTAAGTGTATGTAGACTTCCGACGTCAACTGTACATGAAAGTAATGTAGAGTGTGAAGGATGCTGGGGAAGATCCTAGAGGGAGACACCATTGTGTATACTGTATCACTACTGTATTGGAAAGTGGGTAGGTTAGCCTGGTTCCAGATCTGTTTGTGCTGTCTTGCCAACCCCCATAGTTAAAGACCTGGCAGGACTTGGCTGGATGGGTGTATGTGTGTGGTCGAACATACTAGGCTATTCAATATGACTGACCAATGGAATAGGAACTTGTTCAGTGGGTCAGACATATACTGTGACTTAGCTGTTTATCCATACATTCATACTTAAAAAGGATTGGAGGTCGACATTAGCCATCTTAACGTGTTAGCATGGTGATGATATAGAAATAGTTGCTTAGCCATAGCAAAAGCTGCACGTGCGTGAGTCACCATTATCAAATCAAAGTTTATTGGTTGCGTACACAGATTTGCAGATGTTATCGCAGGTGTAGCGAAATTCTTATTGCGAAGTTAGCGAGGAGCTACAAACAGGGTGATCGTGTCTATCAGCGCCATCTTATCCGTGCTATGTTTTATCTTAAAGGGATAGCTCAACCAATATGTGTTTTCGTAGATGGAAGAAGGTGTGGACCAAAGCGCAGCGTAGTACGTGTTCATGATTTAATTAACTGAACACTGAAATACAAAACAACAATGTGAATAAATGAGAAAAAAACAAAACAGTCCTGTAAGGTGCAGAAAACACTAAACAGAAGATTAAACACCCACAGCCAAAATGGGGAAAACAGGCTACCTAAGTATGATTCTCAATCAGAGACAACGAACGACACCTGCCTCTGATTGAGAACCATACCAGGCCAAACACATAAATACTACATAGAAAAAAGAACATAGACAACCCACCCCAAATCACGCCCTGACCAAACTAACACAAAGACATAATAAAGGAACTAAGTTCAGAACGTGATAATATGTGCACCTTAAAGGGATAGCTCAACCACTATGTGCTTCTTAAAAGGATAGCTCACCCAATATGTGTTTCTTAAAGGGATAGTTCAGCCGAAACCATGCTAATATTGGACTTCTATGGGTTTAGAAAATGCTACCTAGCTAAGTAAGCGGTTGGTGACAGTGGCTAAATAGACAAATCAAAAGCATGGATTGCCCTCTGTTCTTGTCCATGGACTACTTTCAGGGTAAGATCAATAAAACCAAAAAGTAGATTTGGTCATTTAGGTGAACTATCCCTTTTAATATCTCTCTTTCCCACACACATAGGTTGGGAGAGTGAAGGGAGAAGCAAAAGTCAGACTTTTGCATGAATTTTTAAATAGAAATAGGAAATGCTTTGTGGTTAATGATCAATGACATTTCCGTTCTTTCTGAAGCCTAAAAGGCAACTTTTTGATAGTTTAGTAGTGGCTGACTGCCCATATCTACAAGCAAATGTGATTTTCAGATTGTTTGTTATATTGCATGGTGATATCAGGGTGCTTTGTAGTAATATTATACTGTAATAATTTACCTTTAACTAGTTTTCCTTCTAACTTTGGTCTTACTTTGTTTTCAATCTGTTTTTAAAATCAATGCTTCAAAAACATTGAGTTTAATCAGAATGACTAATAGCAGTTAATCAAAGTCAATCATCATTTGCTAAATGTAACCGACAAGCTGTTTGGAGCATAGAACACGAACCCAACGAACTTCCTTAAACCATCAGGTTCTCCAATTCCCCGAATGAGATCACATCTATTCAATTAAATCCTTTTTTTCATTTCTTTATCAGAACCCTCATTTAATTTCCTTGGAAACTGACTGCTTTACATGAGATATAAGACATTGGTGCCTTTTCCTCTTCCACTTCCTGAGTGCTGATCTAGGATCAGTTTAGCCTTTTAGATCATACTGAATGAGATTACATATGGACAGCGAGGACCTAGTTCACCCATTTGACAGGTTGTTGCGTAATAGCCTTAGTTTTTACTTAACTTATTGGGTTTATTCAGATCCCCATGAGCTTTTGCCGAAGCAGCAGCTATTCTTCCTGGCATCCATACAGAAACATCAAACATGACAGTAACACGGATACACTGATAGACAACAACAGTCACACAAATGGGAAATACAAACAATACAACTAAAGAATAATGCGTGTGTGTGTGTGTGTGTGTGTGTGTGTGTGTGTGTGTGTGTGTGTGTCATGACCTGACAAGGGATAATTCTGTAACCTAGTTATAGCCTCAGGGTAATGTTTATTTCTGGTCAGGTCAAGTGGGCAGGAAAAGTCCGATCCTGCCTATTATGTCTGAAGGGAGGCGGGGGGCTTCAGGAATCCCATGATAGGCTGGTGCTGCTACATGTCTAATGGAAATCGACCAATAATGGTATCTCTTTGCATATGAAAGATAGTCTCGCCATATCTTCCCGACCCAGGATGTGAACTCGAAACCCTCGACATAAGAACACAGCATATAGGTTCCCTGTCATTCGTTCCTCCGCAGGAATCGCCATAGGAGAAGGTGACTCTCTTATCCGCATGTTAGAACCAGCAGTTAAGTAAGTAGTTAACACGAGGGACAGGGTTATGGTAGCACGCTACTGTAGTTTATGGTGCTTTTCATTTGGGGTTTTAGCTGCAGGATGAGTCTAGAGATGGCATAGTGTTATAGCCTTCCCATAGACTCTGTTTACAGTATGGTCTGCATGGCTACATGTCTGCAATGCCACAGAATTGCATGGAGTCAGTTACAGCACATAGGCAACACCACTAACTGATCACATGACCTTTTCCAAGTTAATACTGATTCTTCTATTAACTTTGGATGTTTTATTCAGCTTTTACACAACATTCGTCCCTTTTTTTAACCAATTTCACATTTACTTTCTTCACTCATCAGCTTAATCTGCAGTGCATAGTGGTGGAATAATCCTCATATAAAAAACGGAAACCTCCTCTGTCCAGATGAAGACCTCCGAGGTAATAAAGGCTGCGAGGAAGATGAAGGTCAGAAGTGGATGGGAGGGGGTCCCCTCCTTCCTTCCCCGTCAGTCCTAGAGAGTTTCTGCCTTGCATGTGAAGGCCAGATGCAGTGAACAGAGGTCTGCTTCCCAAACGGCATCCTCTTCCCTTTATAGTGCACTACTTTTAAGCAGGACTCATGGGGCACTGGTCAAAAGTAGTTCACTACAGAGAATAGGGTGCCATTTGGGACGCAAGCCAGAGTGAATGTGGAGGCCACGGGTTGAAAGAGAATGTCAGTCTGAGTTCAGGCTCTGGTCTAGTGTTTACGTGGCATGGCGCATAAGATTCCAGCGTGACGTCAAAATGCCTAATAGGGTTGATGTGGGGCCTGCCGGGCTGGGGAGAGGAGGAGTGTGGGCGTTCGATTGTGCATATGTGTGTGTGTATGCGTGTGTGTATATGTGTGTGTGGTTGGTGTGTGCGAGCCTGTGTGTGTTTTGTGAGGAATGGTAAGAGGGGTGGTGATTCTTTTTTGGGGCGTAACACAAGGAAGAAGACAACGCCACATGGTAATGACAGCTCATCCTCCCAAGAAACAACAAATGTAGTCATTCTTCCTGCCTCGCTAGGACCTTGTCATTCTCTGCATTGAACCTCATCAGGCAGCGAGCTCTTTAAATGTAAATGTTACATCCTTTGCTATTAGGCATCACTACAGACCCGGGTTTGATCCCAGGGTGCCCAACTGGCCCAGTGTCATCCCAGTTAGGGGAGGTTTTGACCGGTCGGGATGTCCTTGTCCCATCGCGCTCGAGCAATTCCTTGTGGCGAGCATGGCGCATGTATGCTGACTTCGGTTGCCAGTTGTGCAGTGTTTCCTTCGAACATGTTGGTGCGGCTGGCTTCCGGGTGGTGTGGCAAGAAGCAGTGCGTCTTGGTAGGGTTGTGTTTTTGGTAGGACTCACGGCTCTCGAACTTTGCCTCTCCCGAGTCCGTACGGGAGTTACAGCGATGGGACAACACTGTACCTACCAATTGGATATCACGGAAAAAGGGGTTACAAAATACAACAACAACAAAAAAAAGTAAGAAAACTCATAGCTCTTTCACCCAACATTGGCTGCAGTGAGTGCAGTCATAAGCCACTGCAGTATCAATACAGACAGTCCAACACTGAGACATATTTGCTCTCTATTGTAGTGGTTGGCTTGGAGAGTGTGTAGCTGCGTTTGCCCAAGCTCTCGTGTCGGCCGAGGTCTCTCCCAAAGAGAAATGAGAAAGATAAATGTTTCAGCAGCCAGATCCCACTGTGACTGAGTGACGTGACTAAAAACAAAAGGAGAGAGAGAGGGGAGGGATGGCGAGAGAGAGAGAGAACCAAACACAGTCCCAGTCTAAATAGAAAGAGGGTGGAGAGAGAGAGAGAGAGAGAGAGAGAGAGAGAGAGAGAGAGAGAGAGAGAGAGAGAGAGAGAGAGAGAGAGAGAGAGAGAGAGAGAGAGAGAGAGAGAGAGAGGGAGAGGGAGAGGGAGAGGGAGAGGGAGAGAGAGCGCTAATTGGCCTCACCCCTCACTCTGTCCACCCACACTCTGTGACTCCCAGCTGGGTGAGTTAGCGACTATTTTGTCACCGCTCATGGCCGTTCCACGCCAGTATTTTGTCACCGCCAGTGTTTGTCATTGCTAATGGTTAACATCACTCTCGGTTTGGGATTGTCATTGTGATCAATGTGAGTGGTTGGTTCACATTTGGGTGTCGACTCAATAATGGTTCGTAGTAATTTGTTGTTTTGAGCTGTGGTCTTGTCGTTGGCAATGTTTGTCTTGTCTGTGATCCTCGTTTGTCATTGTGAATGGTTGTCTCACAGTTGGATACTGTGTCTTCAATGCTAACTGCTGTCGTCTCAATATTGGTTGTTTCTAACTGTTTTTCTAGTCTTGGCATTGGTTGACAAGTGGTTGTCACTTCTTTCCGGACACATCCTGATGTGTGCTGACAGCGAGCTCTGTGTGGTACCGTCACTAGGCCCAGCATGCTAGAGTCTCTCTTTGCTTTGACTCACATGCTTTTATGTTATGAAGACATCTTGGAAATGGGACTTGTTAGTTTGGCAACAAAATCCACCAGACAGATTCCAACACTTAACGTGTTGTGACATCTGTTGTGAAATGTATTGTAATGTTTTTTAAATGGTCTATCTGTCTTAACTTTGCTGGACCCCGGGAAGAGTAGCTGCTGCCTTTGCAGCAGCTAATGGGGGATCCATAATAAATACAACTGAACATCGACCAGACAAGCTGTCTCAATGTCTTTCAGTCAAAACATATTTCACAATTTCTCTTCTCTGCTTGAAAACCTTCGGTCAAAACATATTTCACAATTTCTCTGCTCTGCTTGAACCCCCCCCCACCTATCACCTATAGAGTGATTGTAGGCGGGGGGATGAGTGATTATGGGGGGATGGATGAAAGACAGAGAGAGAGAGAGAAGGAGGGAGTGGAGAGAGAGCGAGAGAGAGAGAGAGAGAGAGAGAGAGAGAGAGAGAGAGAGAGAGAGAGAGAGAGAGAGAGAGAGAGAGAGAGAGAGAGAGAGAGAGAGAGAGAGAGAGAGAGAGAGAGAGAGAGAGAGAGAGAGAGAGAGAGAGAGAGAGAGAGCCAGACAGCAACTGGCTTTTCCAAACATAATCTACTAAATCGATCAAATTACGGGACAGATGGCTAATAAGCCGTTCCAAACAAAACCTGGAAATTATTGACCTTAGAAAAGCAATTTGTCACCGCCATAAGTTCCTTAATTGCTGGGTAATGTGGACATTGTGGGGTTGGTGGAAGAAGGTAAATGATCCACACCATACCAGCAGGAGGGGAAAAGAAAACAGTGACTGAAGTCTGCTCGGGTTAGTGGGCCATCATCAGAGGACCCTGAAAGGAATTAAGCAGTCAGTGTGTGTGTGTGTGTGTGTGTGTGTCTTTCTGTGTGTGCGTGCAGCAGCGGTCTCTCCACTCTCCAGTTAGTATCAATCATATGTTGAGTGCTGCGCTGAAAGAAACGTCTCATCTCTCGCTAGCCGGGTTTAGATTGGAGGGTGTATGTTAACTGGGGTTGAGCCGGCTGACCCGGCCACTCGACAAGCCTCCCTCGGGGGACCAGCATCAATCTCCTCAGCTCCGTGCGACTCTGGAGAGAAAGAGAGAGAGAAACAGCGAGAGAGAGGCTCTGACCTTTATTATATCATTTGAAAACTGAAATGGATGTGAATTTTCCCTCACAGCAGGGGAGTGTGAGGGAATGGAGTGGAGGTGTGGTCGAGGTTCACAGGGTGGGAAAAAGGAACCTCCTGTGGTGTTCTGGCTCGAATGAATTCCCTCCTGAAATGATTTCAAGGAGAATGTCCCACAATATTTTCAAGATAATGATATCCCACTATGCATTCGGTTGGGCCATTTTCCTTGTTCTCTGCAGGCCTCTGCCGTTGTTTCCCAACCCTTCATATTGGTTATGGTTGGGATTTATTGCCGGCCCTGACAGCTCTAGTTTTGTCTGCGTGCCCAGGTGAAGGATGATTTCAGACGCGCTTCCGAGAAGAGAAGGATAGATAAACCTCATTGATGACGACAGATACCCTTGCCTAGTCCCCCTCCTCTACCTTTTTTCTAATACCCAGTTTTCACAGATTTTGATATAATGGACACACACACACTGACACACACACCCTGCTGACATGTGACATTTAATTTCCTGACGAGATGGGGATGTCTGAGCTGTTTTTGTAGAAGGGAGCCCCCCCTCCCTGACAATCCAGGACGGGATTGAGGGAGAGAGCGGGATGAAGGGAGGGGTGTGCCACGAAAATATGTGTCAGCCCAGGATCATGCGAGGCTATTTCAATTCTACTGTTACACTCTCAATTGCTACAATATGTGTTGCTGAAGAAAGGCAGCAGACATGTCTGCAATAACAGTCTTCTGTGATGGTCTCATGCAGTGAATCACAACCACACGAACATGGATTGATGTGCTTTCTGCAAAACACTGTGTTTTGATGTGAATCTGTGCTCTCTACCAGGGCAAAGATATTATGTTTGGTTCGCGCTGTAGAGACTGTTCAGTTCCTGCTGTTTGTGACGAGGAGGGAATAACAGGAACAATATGATGTTGATGAGATGTTTGTGTGCTGAGCACCATGGACTGAATAACATCCCCTTTTCCTCTCTTCCTCCCTTTCTTCTCCTCTTCCTCGGGCCTACAGTGTGGATGTACGGCTTTACCGACAGTCCAAGGAAAGAGGCCTCAGGTAGTCCTACTTGTGTGCGTGGCACAGGAGGCTGGTGGGAGCTTGATTGGGGAGAACGGGGCTCGTGGTAATGCCGGGAGCGGAATCAGTGGAATGGTATCAAACACATCAAACACATCAAACACTTCCATGTGTTCGATGCCCTTCCATTTGCTCCGTTCCCAGACATTATGAAGAGCTGTCCTCCCTTCAGCAGCCTCCTGTGATGCGGGGGTGGGGTGCATACGCTTGTGCCTGTGTGTGTGTCGCAACGCTGGTGTGTGTGTTGTGGTGGCTCTGCTTTCTATAACCACATGCCCAATGGCTTTTCCATGTTTGTCCATTTTTTTGGAGGGGGTTTCACTTATTTTGCTTCGCGTGCATTCACTGACTGTCACTAGTTTCTGTTTATTTCCTTACCCATCTGCTCAAGATCAACCGTTCACGTTCTGTCGTACTTTACTGACTTTAATCTCTGCATCCCTATGGACCTGCCTGACTGGATGGCTGTCAAACATTCAATGCACTTTAAACACAGAGCCTTAGGCACCTTGCCAAACTGTTGCTGCCTCGCCACAGTGTGTTACACAGTACAGTTGAAACCAGGAGTCTGGTTCTTTACGCTTGAGTTCACCATGTAGATCTAAGATCATGATGGTCAATCAACGACAATGAGAGACAGAGAGAGAGAGAGAGGCCTTAAACAGAGAGTACACAGTAGCAGAAAGCTTTGACTATGTACAGACTCAGTGAGCATAGCCTTGCTATTGAGAAAGGCTGCCGTAGGCAGACATGGCTATGTGCACACTGCCCACAAAATGAAGTGGAAACTGAGCTGCACTTCCTAACCTCCTGCCCAATGTATGACCATATTAGAGAGACATATTTCCCTCAGATTACACAGATCCACAAAGAATTCGAAAACAAATCCAATTTTGATAAACTCCCATATCTACTGAGTGAAATACCAGTGTGACATCACAGCAGCAGGATTTGTGACCTGTTGCCACAAGAAAAGGGCAACCAGTAAAGAACAAACACCATTGTAAATACAACCCAAATTTATGCTTATTTATTTTCCCTTGTGTGCTTTAACCATTTGTACATTGTTACAACACTGTATATATATATATAATATGACATTTGTAATGTCTTTATTGTTTTAAAACTTCTGTATGTGTAATGTTTACTGTTAATTTTGATTGTTTATTGTCTTTTGTATATTATCTACCTCACTTGCTTTGGCAATGTTAACACATGTTTTCCATGCAAATAAAGCCCCTTGAATTAAATTGAAGAGAGAGAGAGAGAGAGAGAGAGAGAGAGAGAGAGAGAGAGAGAGAGAGAGAGAGAATTTGCAACTCTGCAAATAAACATCTCAGCGATGAATGTGTTTTTCTCCAGAAATAAACACGTCACATCAAGCTTTTAACAGGAATAGGGAATAGAGAGGACCTGAATCCCCCAGCATCTGGAGAGCATTTCCCAAATGGTATCCCAGTCAACTTAGGCGTAATTGCTGCAACATTTAGAGAGAAAAAAAAAAGTTGTTTCCTTGTATTACCACTTTCGAAGTGTCAATGTGAGTTTTGAAGAAAATAATGATCCGGCCCGAGATATTATGAGACTGACACCAACATATAAGCAAGCAACTGTTATGATTCATGATGGTTCCTGGTTGTACACACAACAGTCCACCGTATCCATAGAGACAGCATGCAGCATGTGGAGGGTTGATCCGGTGTCATTTTATAACTAAGTTTGACCCCATTTTCACCCTGTATCGCCTTACATGTGTTCATTTGCCTGCATGTGCTTTGGCCATATCTCAAATGACACCCTATGCCCTATATAGTGCACTACCTTTGACCCGAGCCCACATAGGGTTTGGCTATATAGTAATAGTGAACTCACTGTAGGGAATCAGAGTAATATGCTGTCATAAGGGTTAAGAGAAAGGAAAGTAGTTTCCGTTCTCAAACAACATGAGTAGATGGAGGGGGTAAGGGAATAGGAGATAGGAGAGAGGAAATATAAGGCCCATCAGAGAGATTTGAGACTCAACCTTTGTCTTTATTTGACCATATTAAGCAGTCGCAGACATGGGAATCTTCCATGAGGAGTGAAGACTAATAGCGATACCGTGTGTTGTTGGCGAGCCTCTTTGTTTATATAGGCCCATGTGGGGAGACTTTAACTGTGTTATATTCCAATGAAGCGTCTTGAGTTTTGACCCTTAAGACTCTACATTTCGTAATCCCTTCTCTCTTCCTTGTGACGTCGTAGCGTAGGGATGTTGCAAAGCTCATTTTATAATACTTAGGTTTGTTAGCTGTTGTTTATTTGACCGTAGGAATTGAATTTCACCATGTTCTAAATGATACATGTTTGACAGACATCTTGTGTCAAAGGATTGGGAAATAACCTGTCTTTAAATCCCATTAAATTATTAAATCCCAATCATTTTAGTCGGTTTATAGCACAGATAGTGTCTGAGTCCCAAATGGCACCCTGTTCCCTATTTAGTGCACTACTTTTGACCAAGGGCCATATTAGTCTTTAGCCAAGGTCTTGGTTTGAAATTAGAGGCTTGCTCCCAGATCTGTTTGTGCTGTATAGCCGACTCGGTCTATGGTGTGGCATGCAAATGACAATAGGATTTGACAAGACAGCACGAACAGATCTATGACCAGGCTATAGCAAATAAACAGGCGGGAATGATAGAATGATACAATAGCTGGCAACAATCATACAGTATAATCATATTCATATGGACACAGCTATTGGGTGGGTGTAGAACTATGCTGATGGGGGCACTGCCTTCATTTCCCCACTCACAGTACTTGTTATGCACTCATATTTGTAAGGATTTTTCTTTTAGATCATTATTGGACCAGAGTAGAATAGAAAATAATACAAATAGAATAGAATAGAGATCTACATGCAGTAGCCACTAGGTGTAGTGCAGCAATATTATGACTGTTACCCAGACCCACAACAGTAACATACACACACACACACACACACACACACACACACACACACACACACACACACACACACACACACACACACACACACACACACACACACACACACACACACACACACACACACACACACACACACACACACACACACACACACACACACAGTAGTACATTTTAGGACCATCTGCCTCCTGCATGTTCTTCTGTTTTGACCATTTCTCTTACTTCACTACCTTTATGTCTGCTCACAAATCAAATCCACAAGAACTCGCAGAATGCATGTCCATGTGTGTGTGTGTGTGTCCAATGTTTGGTGTCCACATTCGTTCGCACAGAAAGTGGAGGTCCTTGGACCTAGCTAGGTGCCGAGAGAAACAAAGATGGCTGCCAGTGTTTGTTTTTTTTTTCCTCGTGATGTCTGCTCCTGGAAAAGAGACATAAACAACAGACATGTCATAAAGGGACACACATGGTGCTATTTACTGGGCAATGGACCGCGTCCTTGTCTACTGAATCCTAGACCAAGAGTTGGAGGGTAATTAACTTTACTGGAGTGCTGTGATATCAATTTAGGAATACATAGAATGTATATTCAAACTGCTCAAACTCAGGTTAGATAAGACATCATTGTATTTATGAGTAAGGACGAAGATAAATCAAGTAGAGCCTTTTAGAGGGCAGGAAATGAGTTCCAATTTTGATGAAAAATCCCAAAGCGTTGGTACGATCGTGCCAATGCGCAGAAAAACGTCAACAAACAGCTTGTGACTTAAATCAAACACACACCACGTGAACTTTGCAAAGGAAGTCATTGCTGGCACTCAAAAGAGTTTATCATTGGGAGCTAGAATGAGAAGAAGAGAGAGGTGAAAAAAGGAGAAAGAGACAGATGCTGGGCCTATGTTTATGTGAAACACAAGAAGAAACCGTTTCAACTTGGGTTATGCCGCACTCTTGTTTTCTTCCCTCTCTCTCTCTCTCTCTCTCTCTCTCTCTCTCTCTCTCTCTCTCTCTCTCTCTCTCTCTCTCTCTCTCTCCCCTCTCTCTCCCCCCCGTCCCACTCATATGTTTCTATTTAAGGCCCTGTAGGCCTGACTGCCTTGATTGGCGTGGTACAGCCCCCTGCTCCTCGTCCAACGGCAGGCTCCCAAACAGAGGGAGAGAGGAGAGGAGGGGAGAGAGAGAGAACAAGCCACACTACAGATTTTCCAGAGGAAAACGTTTTCTATTCTTCCAGTCCCGACTCGAGTCTGTCTCCAACTCCAACCGTTCAGCAGCTCTCCCTGGCCTCTCCCCCCTTTCTCTTTCTTTTATCCTCTCTTCCCTTCATCTCTCTTTCCTTCGGACGTTTGTGTCGATTATGGAGGCCCCGTAACGGAGAACACGTTTTTCTCTCTCTTTATTTCATCCCTTCTTTTTCATTTTGACTTCTTTCAAATGCTTCCTGGTCCGTTGGTGTGGGCCGGGGGAAGGTTCCACTATATGGCCAGACGCTTGGGAATAAAATGCAGAGATAATATCCTGAGCGAGCGTTCTGATTGGCTGGGGAGGAGTAACGGCGCGGATTCGGCCTATGGCGGCATACCGTTACCGGGCGCGCGGTGGCGGCGGGCGCTTGCGCCCACCACGGGGTAGGGGTGCCATGGTGGGGACTGGGAGCTGGCTGACGGCGTGTTTCTTCCCGTCCTCCCGTGCAGGCATTGACAGCTCGGACCCTATGGTGCTGGAGCAGTACGTGGTGGTGGCCAACTACGAGAGGCAGGAGAACTCTGAGATCAGCCTGCAGGCTGGGGAGACGGTGGACGTGATCGAGAAGAGCGAGAGCGGTGAGTAGTGTGTTTACTGTATGTGCTGCTATGTGTTGTATTTGACTTATCTTTATCTCTCACACACACACACACACACACACACACACACACACACACACACACACACACACACACACACACACACACACACACACACACACACACACACACACACACACACACACACACACACACACACACACACACACACACACACACCAACTTATGCACAGTCAGCACCTTGTTCCTTCTTTCCTCTGATGGTGTCACTCCATGTTCTGTTTCCTTCCCTCTGCCCCTCTTTGTCCTCAAGAATCCCCCTTTTCTCCCCCTCCTCCCTCTCTACCTCTGTCGCTCCCTTAAGCATTCTCTCTGTCTTCTAACTGGGGCTTGGCTCCACCTGGTTTGGCCAGCAGCCCGGTGTGTGTGTGTGTTGTGAGTAGGTGTGTTTTTGTCTGTGCTTGCGTGCTTGGGTTTGTGTGAAGGTGTACGTGTGTGTTTGTGCGTGTGGCAGCGTTTGGCTGCAGGCCAATCTGTTGCCTTGTGCTGCAGGAATGTGGACTTATAATTAATAGTCCACTTTGTTTTAGTGGAGAGTCAGATGTGTTACGAGTACCATCTTGGAATGGGCAGTGAGCAGAGTTTGGAGAGGAGAAAGAGGCAGGGAGATCAATTCTTCCTCACCTCACTTGGTATTTGGGAGCACTGGGATAACTGTCTGCGTGTACTATTGTCACCCTTATGTTTTCCTCCAATTTCATTGTACTTCACAATGTTATCAAAAACCAAGGACATGGCACTCGAGTTGTTGAATCAGTAACAGTTTGCTATGTGTTGCCCTTATGTTTTGTTTGCATCGATCCAAACTCGATTTAGCAACACGAGAGCTGGATTCCAACTTGCCATGGTAACACGTCATTGACAGCTTGCCCAACTCAAGATTAACCACCACAACGGCCTAACATTCTACCATCAGCAGAAAACCCTTTGGCAGTAATACATCCACAGACATCTTCCTTTCAAATATTGGTGTGTGTGTGTGTGTGTGTGTGTGTGTGTGTGTGTGTGTGTGTGTGTGTGTGTGTGTGTGTGTGTGTGTGTGTGTGTGTGTGTGTGTGTGTGTGTGTGTGTGTGTGTGTGTGTGTGTGTGTGCGCGCGAGGTGTTTTCTCACAGCGTCGTTAACACATATTTGAGTCGTTATGCAAGCTAACGAATCTCCCCTTTTCTTTAGTTTTACAATCGACCCAGCAACCCACTATCCTGCAACCCCCCTCCCCACACACACACTCTTTCAGCCCCATGTGTTTTCGACATCAGGCTGTTTGAACAGCTTGTTGCTGTATTTCTCATTCCATTCATTGTCAGTACAGTGAGACAGTTGTCCTCGCCAGCCAAAGCGGCAGTTCCGCCAGACTCCGTATGGGAAGCGAGGTGTAGATGTTTTTGCAATGCTGATCTTCTTCTGTGAGTATTCAATGTATTCAAGGTCATACACGGCGAATGTGGAAACCTAATGTCATCTGGCAATGTGAACGCTGGGACGTGCAGTACCGCAATGAGTGTGAGATCTGGTTGTTTTTACCCATCTTAGTCAAATGGACTGATCATCCAAAGTCCCTTTAGCGAAGATTGTCCGCTAAATGACTAAGATGTCTCTTCTCATTCTCTTTTGTGAGGTTTCGTACGGTCAGCCTTTAAGCTGCATTGAGTTATGTTTTGAGAGATATGTGACTTGACGAGGCGTCGATTCCCAGAGATTTTGTAAGAGTCACACGCTAGAGTGAGAGTCATTATATATTTTGTTTGATGAATATTCAAAAGTTAATTGCCTGTGCGTATGCCAAAACCACGCCATAATGATACAATTATTGGTGGCACTGACACACTGCATTGGAAACCCTAAACACCCCCCACGATCGGGCACGTTAAAACTAAACTAGGACAAGATCCTTAAATATTCATTACTCGGGACAGTTTCAATGTAAAGACATAAAAACAAATAAGAAAACAAGCTGTGCTGTCACCGGAGCTGAACACTCATATACTCAAACTAGCGCACAGACTAAACCTGAAAAAATCCATAAAATCTCAGACAGTTTCAGTACAAAAGTGCAGGAAAAACAAACACAATATCATTCATAAGGAAACAAGCTGTGTAATGACTGTCATTGGAGTTGAAGGTTACTGTAAACATGCTCAAACGTCTCCATACCTCTCCACCATGAGGCCAAAGAACTAGAACAACGATCTACGATGACATCATTGGAGTTGAAGGTTACCGTAAACATGCTCAAACGTCTCCATACCTCTCCACCATGAGGCCAAAGAACTAGAACAACGATCTACGATGACATCATTGAAGGTTAGTTGAAGGAGGCCAAAGAACTTACATCATTGGAGTTGAAGGTTACCGTAAACATGCTCAAACGTCTCCATACCTCTCCACCATGAGGCCAAAGAACTAGAACAACGATCTACGTTGACATCATTGGAGTTGAAGGTTACCGTAAACATGCTCAAACGTCTCCATACCTCTCCACCATGAGGCCAAAGAACTAGAACAACGATCTACGTTGACATCATTGGAGTTGAAGGTTACCGTAAACATGCTCAAACGTCTCCATACCTCTCCACCATTAGGCCAAAGAACTAGAACAACGATCTACGATGACACCATTGGCAGGCTATGCCAAACCAAACAAGTCCTAGTGCCTTGTATATCCCAGAAACCCTGCTACCTTTTTCAGCGCTTTATTGCCAACATGGAGTCTCCACAGCTCTGCTTGTTTATGTCCTTTGACATTTTGATCGCAGAAACACGGGCGGTAATTTAACATTGCAATCTCCCAATTTACTCGACACCCTATTTCTTTAATGTTGTTTTAATGTTGCTTTAATGTTCCCCACACCATGCATCTCGGCATTATGACAACTCATGCTTTTAAGTTAGCTTCTACCAAATCTTATCCAGACTCTGTGCTTTTTATTCCCCTCTCCCATACAATCTCTACACAGTATATCATATATGCAGTTAGGAATGGTGCGGGTCAAGCAACAGCCAATGGAAAAAAAACATCCACTGCAGTAAAACCACTTTACTGCAGCATCAGTTTCTCCCGCTTCACGCACTGTTGACCTCGATAGTCGCGGGTTTCTAATCCCGAGTCGGATGTTGTTGTTATACCCTACCCCTACTGCGAGAAGTTATCGGCCCCGTGCGCTCTAGTTCAACACCGGCTGTTCCCCTGTATAGTGTCAACACGATGCCAGTATCGCCACGTGAGACTGTACAATGTGTTTGTGTGCGTGTGTGTGTGCCTTTGAGTGTATGTTTGGTGGGTGTGTGCTGATGTCATGAGCTTTGGCTGTGAGATTTACGAGCTACTATCTAGTAAAGGGAGATTTATGGAAGGGCAAGGAGGTGGACACGCCAGAATCCTCTTGAAAGGAGGGAAAGAGGAGGAGAAAAGGAGGCGTGGAGGCTATGTATGGGCCGGTGTCCTGGTCATTCCTTGGACGTGGGAAATCACAGAGAGTCTGGAGGGAAGAGGCCTCAGATGGGAAAAACGTCACTTGCATGTGTGACCAGAAGTTATATTGAGCAATCAGTTTATTGTGCTTCCTGCAAAGTTGTTATCATCATGATATAGTCGGAAGTTTACAAACACTTAGGTTGGGGTCATTCAAACTCGTTTTTCAATCACTCCACACATTTCTTGTTAACAGACTATCGTTTTGGCAAGTCGGGTTAGGACATCTACTTTGTGCATGACACAAGTCATTTTCCCAAGAATTGTTTAGAGACTTATTATTCCACTTACGATTCACTGTATCACAATTCCAGTGGGTCAGAAGTTTACATACACTACGTTGACTGTGCCTTTAAACAGCTTGGAAAATTACAGAAAATGATGTCATGGCTTTAGAAGCTTCTGATAGGCTAATTGACATAATTTGAGTCAATTGGAGGTGTACCTGTGTATGTATTTCAAGGCCTACCTTCAAACTCAGTGCCTCTTTAATTGACAATGATGGGAAAATCAAAGGAAAATCAGCCAAGACCTCCATAAGTCTGGTTCATCCTTGGGAGCAATTTCCAAAGGCCTGAATGTACCACGTTCACCATGGGACCACCATGGGACCACGCAGCCGTCATACCGCTCAGGAAGGAGACGCGTTCTGTCTCCTAGAGATGAATGTACTTTGGTGCAAAAAGTGTAAATCAGTCCAAGAACAACAGCACAGTAAAACGACCTTGTGAAGATGCTGGAGGAAACAGGTACAAGTATCTATATCCACAGTTAAACGAGTCCTATATCGACATAACCTGAAAGGCCGCTCAGCAAGGAAGAAGCCACTGCTCCAAAACCACCATAAAAAAGCAAGACTACGGTTTGCAACTGCACATGGGGACAAAGATCGTACTTTTTGGAGAAATGTCCTCTGGTCTGATGAAACAAAAATATAACTGTTTGGCCATAATGACCATCATTATGTTTGTAGGAAAAAGGGGCAGGCTTGCAAGCCAAAGAACACCATCCCAACCATGATGCACGGGGGTGGCAGCATCATTTTGTGGGGGTGCTTTGCTGCAGGAGGGACTGGTGCACTTCACAAGATAAATGGCATCACGAGGGAGGATAATTATGTGGATATATTGAAGCAACATCTCAAGACATCAGTCAGGAAGTTAAAGCTTGGTCGCAAATGGGTCTTCCAAATGGACATTGACCCCAAGCATAAATCCAAAGTTGTGGAAAAATGGCTTACGGACAACAAAGTCAAGGTATTGGAGTGACCATCACAAAGCCCTGACCTCAATCCCATTGAAAATTTGTGGGCAGAACTGAAAAAGCGTGTGTGCGAGCAAGTAGGCCCACAAACCTGACTCAGTTACACCAGCTCTGTCAGGAGGAATGGGCCAAAATTCACCCAACTTATTGTGGGAAGCTTGTGGAAGGCTACCCGAAACGTTTGACCCAAGTTAAACAATTTAAAGGCAATGCTACCAAATACTAATTGAGTGTATGTAATCTTCTGACCCACTGGGAATGTGATGAAAGAAATAAAAGCTGAAATAAATCATTCTCTCTAATATTTTTCTGACATTTCACATTCTTAAAATAAAGTGGTGATCCTAACTGACCTAAGACTGGGAATTTTTACTAGGATTAAATGTCAGGAATTGTGAGAAACTGAGTTTTTAAATGTATTTGGCTAAGGTGTATGTAAACTTCCGACTTCAACTGTAGGTAAATGATATGAAATGTATATTATATAAAATTGTCTTTGAAGACTGGTCGGTCTTAATTTGTTCAGTTTTGGCACTGTTATTGTTGACCATAACGCTAACAAATCTGATGCCATAGTTTCATGAAAATGACTGGTTAATCAATGCAACTGGGCCTCCATGCTGTGGCTCCATACTGTCGCTGAATATGGAACATTTTCTGTGTGCTTATCCCGGCCTAATGGATCTTGCAGGAGGACTGTGATGCTATGCAGCAAACAAGATCCCTCTGGGTTACTGTGCCGCTCCCTCAGCCCACAAGCCCAGCCGGAGAAGACATTTGCCCCTCGCCTCACTCTCTATGCGATCTTTGCCAGGTTGAAGGGGGAATTTGTCACCATAGTCCTAAAGAGCTTAGGCACACTTACCGTACAAAACCCACCTAAACACACATTCACACACATGGTCATGTACTCACACATGCGTGAAATTATGTATGCACATGCAAACACGCACGCATAAACACACACAGGCTCAAACGCACACACACACACACCACCCCCACCTCCCCTCTCTCGCTGCCTGCTGTGCCAACAGCGGAAAAAGTTAGTTTGGCATAGCCCCCACTAACCCACATATTCTTTCCTAAAATCTACCCAGTTTTGGCTGGTCCGGGATGTGGGTGTTGTTTGCCTTGGCCTGGGGCCCTGTGTAGGTCAGCTTTAGTAGGGGGAAGCACTGGGCCAAGTTTTACATAGGGACGAACTCCATTTGTGTCAAATCTTACACTCCATCACTCAGGCTACAGCTAGCTTAGCGCTAGTCTCACCTTGAGGCTACATTTGAAACGGACAGCCTAGCCTGCTCTTCTGTCTTCAGTCACGCCGATAAGGTGGTAAACTGTTAGAATCTTGGCCAAAGGGCTGCTGAAGACAAGGCCTCACACACAAGAGGCCATACAGATGTAGATCAGATTTGATTACGTAAATACTTTCTTGCAACCTATACAGAATTTGATCACCCTGTTGCAGGAGAACTTTCCGTACAGAACCTTGTACTGTATTTGAGGTTTAAAAATGCTGTAATATTCACTTTGAAATTTCAGACTTGATTTTCCCTTACGAAAAATGTATCAACCCCTACAAAATGTAAATGTATTATATTACTTATAATCCACATAATAATTCAAATTTCCTGCTGCATGATTATGTTCCTGCTGTAGCAAAACCTGCTCAAATGAAGATACTACATCTGTAGTCTCACATAGCCTATACAGTGGTTCTTCCTTTAAAAGTTGTGCCGCCTCACCTCTAGGCAATCAAATCGGACAGACAGCTTCAATCAAAGAGTGTTTAGCACTAGAGGGGTTTGCTTAAAGGATGTCCTGGTCAGGCTGTTAAAATGGATAGCCAGCTTCAATCAGGAAGTCCTACTTATAAGCCAAGAGATAGCTATAAGCCAACAGGCTATTAGTCATACTATACATGCTACCCGTAGCTTTAGCGTAGCTTTTCACCCAGAGGCACAAGAGTTGCTAATCTATGTCAATTGACTCAACAGAGAGGTTACCTATAAGCCCTTTAGAATCTTCTGTATAGATAGGGTCACATGAAAGGTCGTAGCTGGCCAAAAGACTAACCTACAGGTTTTTGAAATAGAGCTTGTTGCCATTAGCATATGCATGGCTAAAGCTAGCTTAGTGTAAGCCGCACCTCCACTGCTTTGAAATGGCCAGCCTGTTTCAATAAGCATGAAACAGGGGGTACTTAGCTGGAAGGAAGCTTTGAGATGGGTCTCTCTCACACACACACACACACACACACACACACACACACACACACACACACACACACACACACACACACACACACACACACACACACACACACACACACACACACACACACACACACACACACACACACACACACACACACACACACACACACACACAGACATACACACGTTATGTTCTTCTATCCTCGGGGTGACCTAAAATATATTTAAATTAAAAATCCTATTTTCCTTGACCTTACCCTTACCATAATCCTAACCTTAGCACAGGCATGCTGAGTGTGATATTTAGACAACACGGTCTAATGAACTTCCTTCCAACAGACTATCCACTTCCACTTGTAACACAGCTAACAGTAACCAAACCCCCATGTTTTATGAAAACTTAAAGCAAGGTAACACAATCTCCACAGTGGGATGTGAGTTCCTTTGTCTAGACATTGTCAATAAAGATTTGGGACCTCGAAAAAAAATCTGTGACTTTCTAGGAAGGAACCGACCAGCTAAAGGATTCAGGTGTCCTCATAACTTCCCCTCAGTTCGAACTGATCAGACGATGCTTTGATGTCTCCCGTCTTGGCCGACTTTTATAGATGGGATGTTTTATGTCTCTTTACATTTCCAATTCGCTACACCATCTTTTCAAACAAAGTTCACACTAAAGGGAACGGAAATGTGTTCAAAGGAACTTGTTATTAAAAGACTCTGATGTCATTAGAGGGATTTAGTCTGTTCTTCGTTTGATCCCATCCAACAAAATCATATCCCTGAGGCCTAACTAGGCGTTTATCATATCATACACTGTATCGACTTGGAGGTCTAGATGGGATTTTAATCCAATTTCCCTAATTGAATCATCTCGTTCAGGCCTCCCGAGTGGCGCAGCCGTCGAAGGCACTTTATCGCAGTGCTCGAGGCATCACTACAGACCCGGGTTCGACCCCAGGCTGTGTCACAACTGGCCGTGACCGGGAGTCCCATAGGGCGGCTAACGATTGGACCAGCGTCGTGGGGTTTGGCCTGGGGGGGCTTTACTTGGCTCATCGCGCTTTGGCGAGTCCTTGTGGAGGGCCGGGCGCCTGCAGGCTGACTAAGCGGGTGGGTGTAAAGAAGCGTGGTTTGGCTCGACCTTCGCCTCTCCCGAGCCCGTTGGGGAGTTGCAGCGATGAGACAAGATCATAGTTGGATCGCAATTGGATATCACGCAATTGGGGAGAAAAAGGAGGTAAAATACAAAACAAACTTAATAAAAAATGGTATAATCTCGTTCTGAATTAGCTTCAGATTTGATTACGTAAATACTTTCTTGCAACCTATACAGTATCTTGCTCACCACAGGGTTTGTGTGATTAGACACAAGGATGAGAATAGTCTCTGCCTTCCAGGCCTGATTCTCCAGTCTCGGTTTAGACCTCCCGAGCCTCCGTAATTATTATGGCTCTATTTTAAGCCTCAGCTTTCTGTGTCCCTTAGTTCTGCTTACTCTGCAGAAAGCGCACGTTGTGGTTCAATTCAATATTCTGTCTTCCTGAGTCGGGCTCAGCCGCATCCAACTCAGAGCTCGTATCACATATCAGATCTGTTGTTCATTATGGCAAAGCAATGGAATGAGTAACACAATCGCGTCGTGGGATCCCTTGGTTTCCTCAAAGGCACGTTTGAAATAAGTGTCGTTGACGAAACGTTTTGATAGCCCCGTCCCATTTCTCCGTTCCATCAGGCCAAATAAAGAAAGTGAAAGGAAAGGTTCAGTGGTGGTTTTGGACGGGGAAGTGCTTGGAATACTCCCCGCTTTGAAGCCCTGGCCAAACATCTGCTCTCTCTTTCTCTCTTTCCCTCTGTCTCGCTCTTTCTCTCTTTCCCTCTCTCTCGCTCTCCCTTTCCTTCTCTCTCTCGCTCTCTCTCTCCGTGTATCCCTCACTTTAGCTCCCTACTGCTCTCACTCTCTATCACTCTCACTCTCTCTCACTCTCTCTCTGTCTCTCTGTCTGTCTCTCTCTCCCTCTCTCTCTTTTTAAATGATCACCCTCTGTCTCACTCTCACTCTCACTCTGTCTCTCTCTCTCACTCTCTCTCTCTCTTTTTAAATTATCGCCCACTGTCTCTCTCTCTCTCTCTCTCTCTCTCTCTCTCTCTCTCTCTCTCTCTCTCTCTCTCTCTCTCTCTCTCTCTCTCTCTCTCTCTCTCTCTCTCTCTCTCTCTCTCTCTCTCTCTCTCTCTCTCTCTCTCTCTCTCTCTCTCTCTCTCTCTCTCTCTCTCTCTCTCTGTCTTTCTCTCTCTCTGTCACCAACTCTCTCTATCTCTATCTTTGTCTTCCTAGTAGGTGTTTACATTTACATTTACATTTAAGTCATTTAGCAGATGCTCACCAGCCAATGATGAGTATGTTCTGCACAATTACTATAGCATGTGTTTCCCATGTGACCTTATTCTCATTTAGCAAATGGGGAGATGGAGAGAGAGGGAAAGCGGAAGAAAGCACTCCACTCTGCTAAACCCAACCTATGTTCTATCAAAGCACAACACAGTGGAACTGCAATTAGACTACTTATTCATGTCTGGGTTAAACCAGCATGAGTATTGTCATTGTTAAGAAGGTTTTGCAGCTCTCACTCTTTGACCTTTTAAGATAGTTATCTTTAGTTCCACATCATGAATCCGATGAAGTAGAGCAACCTGGGTCATTTCTGTCAGGAAACAACCCGGACCCAGACTCTAGTGTTTATTATAGTCAAAGGCGGCCTAAAAAGTGGTCTGATTTAGTTTTGACAAGGCACCTGTACAATAAACGGATCGTACTTAGACAGGAAATGAGCAAATCGTATTCCTCTAAATGCCTTTTTACTGCGTTGTTTGAGGTCGAGTGAACTCAGCCTAAGCACGGTTTCCATCAGGCCAAATAAAGAAAGTGAAAGGAAAGGTTCTGTGGTGGTTTTGGACGGAGAAGTGCCCAGTGGACGGACACACACACACACACACACACACACACACACACACACACACACACACACACACACACACACACACACACACACACACACACACACACACACACACACACACACACACACACACACACACACACACACACACACACACACACACACACACACACACACACACACACACACACACACACACACACACACACACACACACACACACCCCTGCCCGCGTCTTACCCCTGCTGGAGAATGACACTTGTTTTTCCACATTTTCCATGTTCTAAGATTCATAACCTTTCGAGGAAAACATGGTCTTATTTGATGTGGTTTGAATCCCAGATTTCCCCTTCAGTCTCTCTCTTGTTCACCTGCACTGTAATGTATTCCATACACGTGCAGTACAGTGCTATTTTAGAACATATAGGCATTTAAAATAACTGACCGTCAGCAATGCTTATTACATTCATAGTTGAGGTAATATGGTCATGTTAGCCACTGTAATCAAACAAGACACGTATGCCTCCAATGACAGCTCTGGTAGCATTTTATGATTAATAAACATGTTTTCTTTGTTTATTGGACAGGATAGAAAGAAATAAGTTTATAGGAGGAGAGGAATTGCTAAAGTGGTGGGTCAGATTTGAACCCACGCTCGCTGCGTTAGTACTTGTTATCCAGAGGCAGTCGCGCCGACCGCTCGAACACCCCCAGGCTATGTGAAACGTTTTCTCAATTTTTTTTTCACACACAAAACACAACAAACCCCGCCAACAAACAGAAAAGACACAACAGACATGGTCAACATCCGACCATGCCACTTAAACAGCTCGATCCCATGATACATCTCTAGGAGCCTAATTGAGCCGCCAAGCCAATTGGCTTCCACTGTGTGAATGGGCAAACCCTGACCCTGACTTTTCTGCAAGGGGGATGTCTTCTCTCTTCTCTGGGAAAACAGCGTTTATATTCTGTCTGTCTGGAGGCTCAATGGCACGGCCAGAAAGAGAGAACGCCAACTAACTTCCTACTAACAACTGTCCTGAAAGAGAGAGAGAAGAGAGAAGAGAAAGAACCAGCTTCTGTCCATATTGCAGTTGGACAGAGTGAGTTTCCTGGAAAATGTTGACACATGGATAGTAATTGATTGGAACATATGAGAACGTTCCCTCGCTTTCTCTCTTTGGTCTCTCTCTCTCTCTCTTTCCCCACAGTCTCTCTCCACTCTGGTAACTGCCTATGTGTGACGAGATCCAGCAGCCTTTCTGTTTCTAATTTCTCTGCTCTTTTACCACATCTGACTTTCTCCAGAACTGCATTTATAGGCGAACTGGGCCTTGTCAAAGCCTTGTGGTGTCTGCCAGCCTGTTAGCTGAATGTATAGGGGAACTGGGCCTTGTCAAAGCCATGTGGTGTCTGCCAGCCTGGGAGCTGAATGTATAGGGAAGCTGGGCCTTGTCAAAGCCATGTGGTGTCTGCCAGCCTGGGAGCTGAATGTATAGGGAAGCTGGGCCTTGTCAAAGCCATGTGGTGTCTGCCAGCCTGGGAGCTGAATGTATAGGGGAGCTGGGCCTTGTCAAAGCCATGTGGTGTCTGTCAGCCTGGGAGCTGAATGTATAGGGGAGCCGGGCCTTGTCAAAGCCATGTGGTGTCTGTCAGCCTGGGAGCTGAATGTATAGGGGAGCCGGGCCTTGTCAAAGCCATGTGGTGTCTGTCAGCCTGGGAGCTGAATGTATAGGGGAGCCGGGCCTTGTCAAAGCCTTGTGGTGTCTGCCAGCCTGGGAGCTGAATGTATAGGGGAGCTGGGCCTTGTCAAAGCCATGTGGTGTCTGCCAGCCTGGGAGCTGAATGTATAGGGAGCTGGGCCTTGTCAAAGCCATGTGGTATCTGTCAGCCTGGGAGCTGAATGTATAGGGGAGCTGGGCCTTGTCAAAGCCATGTGGTATCTGTCAGCCTGGGAGCTGAATGTATAGGGGAGTTGCCAATTTTTATCGAGGGAGCATGTTTCACACATTGACTGTAGCACTTTAAAAAGAAAGGAGGGCCCTACTGTGCTACCTCTCATCTCACTGCTATATGTGTTGAGTGCCATTCATCAAAACATATTTTCAGTCTAGGATCTAGCTAGCCTACAGCAGCATAATAATGAATTAGCATAGCATCAATGTCACAATGTCAAATTCACGTTGGCAGTTAGCACTGAGGAAAACCTATGCTTCTACAGTCAGTCCAACGTTAGCGTTTTCGCTAGACTAAACATTAGCATAGCATCATTTGCAGAGCATTATTAGCATTTTGTGAAGCCAACCGATTCTGACAGGTTTCCCAAACTCACTGTGCTATCACTGTGCTATGCGCTGTCAGACCCCAGACTCTGCTGTCATGTCTACAGTGGGACCTACTGTGGTGGACCATTCAGAGCTTCAAACATAGTTATAGTAGTCTTGTGTTATGAGTGACTTCCAACCTGGATTTACGGAAAACCAAGGAATGTTTGGGAAGTTCCTGGAATTTCGCAACCCTACCAATGACCAACGTTCTTTTTTTCCGATGAAGAAACTGTTGTACACAGACATGTTTTCCATGTGGGTCAAATAGGTCTCATATCCCAATGTGACTTGGCGTGTCTTGCAGGGACATAGAATGGGGCGTGTGAGGACTTGATTTACTCAAGCCTGTGTGTGTGTGTGTGTGTGTTTGTGTTTGTGCGCGCACTGTGTGGTATCAAACCCAATTATAGGACCTCGCCGTATGACTGTTAATGCAGTCAAGAGCTGATTGTTGGACTCTGTTGGAGAGAAAAAAATAGTTGTGCTCGTTGCCTCACTCTCTTCTCTTTCATACTGTCAGAGCGTGTGAGTTATTGTGTATGTGTACATATGTGCATCCGTCAGGAGTGCGCCTGTGTGTGTTAGCATGTGGCGTATGTCTGGGTGCGTTATAGGCTGCAGAAAGTCGTAAATGATCCTGTATCTTCGAGGTTCACTGGAAGGCAGCTTCCCTACTATTTACGACTCTGAGTAGTCCACTTTGAACCCAAATGTTACGGATGAAATGCTCGGGGAGCCTCCGAGCTTCGAATAGACGGTCGGAGAATCTGGATTCGTGCTTCCGCTTGCAGAACTAAAACGCAAAGACACATGCTAACTGTCAGGGAGGGATCGATGGCTTCTTTTCCTCTCCCATTTCGTGAGTTTCGGTTTGGTTTGGTTCCCAATTCGACATGTGTTTTTGCATTCAATCAGGTCTAGGTAGAGGTGAGTCAATTCGAATCAAAAAGATGTATTGTCCCACAAACACCTCTCGAAGTACTAGACTAGGATTTTTGTGTTGTTGAGACTGAGTTCAAGTCAATCCTTAACCATTGCACTGATACTGGGTCAGCTCTTATTTAATCCCCTTGATGGTTTCAGGTTAGAACTCAGTTATGGTCATCGGATCCTAGATCTGTGGTTCAGGGACAATTTCTACCTCCTTGAACCTTAGTGTCCTCTGCACTCTGGGCACATATGGGCTCTCTTCCTGTCCCTCAAACGTGAACCTAACCCTAGAGTGCTGATCTAGGATCAGGTCCTCCGTGTCCATATAATCTCAATCATTTTGATTTCAAATGGAAAACTGATCCACGATCAGTACTGCTACTCTGAAACGGGTGGTTTTGTAATGATAGCAGCTTTCCAAGCAGGTGAAAAGTTCCCTGGTTACATCACTTCACTCGTCTCCATGTAGCCGATATAAATGAAACCCTGGACCAAGACAAACACTAACACCCGATCAATTCTGGAGTTCTTTGGGAATGTAGAACAGTTACTGTAATTTATATCTTTCGCAAACTGCTGCGGATGAAGGAACTAGAACGATGACATGTTTCCATTATTGAATGTAAATCAACATGTGTAAGTGTGTTTGGAGTCCAAGCCCAACTATTAGGTGTCATGCCTAAGGCCTTGGTAACGATGGTAGTGATATTTAGCAGGGAGAATGGCTGGTGTGTGTGCGTGTTTGTGTGTGTGTCTGTCTATTTTCTTTCTGTGTCATAGTGTTTAAAGAATGTGTGTGTGTCTCCATGTGGCTCTGCACAAACTAATGTGTGTGTGTCTCTTTGTTATAGGTTGGTGGTTCGTCAGTACAGCCGAGGAGCAGGGTTGGGTGCCGGCCACATACCTGGACTCACAGAACGGCACTAGAGACGACCTGGAACTTAGCACCGTCAGGACAGGAGAAGGTAACACACACACGCCGGCCATTCTCCCTGCTAAATATCACTACCATCGTTGATAAGGCCTTAGGTAACACACACCAGCCATTCTCCCTGCTAAATATCACTACCATCGTTACTAAGGCCTTAGGTAACACACACCAGCCATTCTCCCTGCTAAATATCACTACCATCGTTGCTAAGGCCTTAGGTAACACACATCAGCCATTCTCCCTGCTAAATATCACTACCATCGTTGCTAAGGCCTTAGGTAACACACACACGCCGGCCATTCTCCCTGCTAAATATCACTACCATCGTTGCTAAGGCCTTAGGTAACACACACACGCCCGCCATTCTCCCTGCTAAATATCACTACCATCGTTACTAAGGCCTTAGGTAACACACACCAGCCATTCTCCCTGCTAAATATCACTACCATCGTTACTAAGGAATTAGGTAACACACACCAGCCATTCTCCCTGCTAAATATCACTACCATCGTTACTAAGGCCTTAGGTAACACACACCAGCCATTCTCCCTGCTAAATATCACTACCATCGTTACTAAGGCCTTAGGTAACACACACCAGCCATTCTCCCTGCTAAATATCACTACCATCGTTGCTAAGGCCTTAGGTAACACACATCAGCCATTCTCCCTGCTAAATATCACTACCATCGTTACTAAGGCCTTAGGTAACACACACCAGCCATTCTCCCTGCTAAATATCACTACCATCGTTACTAAGGCCTTAGGTAACACACACCAGCCATTCTCCCTGCTAAATATCACTACCATCGTTACTAAGGCCTTAGGTAACACACACCAGCCATTCTCCCTGCTAAATATCACTACCATCGTTACTAAGGCCTTAGGTATGACAACTAATTGTGCTTGGACAGCGGGAACATTGAGGACCAGATTCAGAGCAGGAAACAGACACTGTAACGAACCCAGTGTTTCCCGAAGGAGTCTCGTTTTGTCATGACCTCTATTTTTTTTGCAATAATGTTTAGTCTGATTGTTTGGAGGGCACATATCATCACTAGAGAACAAGCTCCCTTCCCTAATATAATAATAATAATATAATTTTGGTGCTTTGGGATGACACTGTAGCGCCTTAGTTGTGTGTTACACCCAGGCAGGCAGACATGTACACACAGACATACACACATACATGCACTCCCCCACCGTTAAAGTCATATTACCTCTGTTTTCCATCGGTTTTAGTAACCCACGGAAACTACCTGGTATAGTGTAGTCATTATGCCGTAATGCTTTGTGTGTCAGAGACTGCCACCAAGGTATGTAAGGCTCTCTCCCTGTCCCTCATTAAGACACATTGCTTTATGATCCTCGCGCTGGCCCATGGCGCTGTTACACTGTAAACTGGCACGCCACATCCCAGCATGTGATGACAGGTCCTCTGCAGCTGCCGTGGCCCCCAGCTCCACTTAATGCAGACTGCAGTCACTCCACAGAGAGAGAGAGAGCGAGAGAGAGAGAGAGAGAGAGAGAGAGAGAGAGAGAGAGAGAGAGAGAGAGAGAGAGAGAGAGTGAGAGTGAGAGAGTGAGAGAGTGAGAGTGAGAGAGTGAGAGAGTGAGAGAGTGAGAGAGTGAGAGTGAGAGTGAGAGTGAGAGTGAGAGGTCGGGGCTGGTATTGAAAGTCTGTGATAGCCTTTAAGGAAAAATAAGGTAATGTAGCTGGAGCCTGGAAATACCTAGGGATCTGAGACAGGCACACACAGAGAGGAAATGCAGACACACACACATACTATACATACGTACATTCATACATACATCCCATCCTACAAAACACTCCTCTATCAACACCTTCCCTATTAGAGCCTGCCAGTTTTCACACACCACTGCTTATCTCATATCTCAGGTAGCTATCCTGTCTCCCCTACCCTCCCCCTCATACTCATTAAGCCCCAGTCTGCTGTCATATAAACCAATAGCAGACTGTAGTTAGCTCACTGAGGAGGAACGACAGGCCCTGGTAGGTCTGGTCTATTGGAATTACCCCGAAATAAAGTCTGCCTTTGTGGCTGTCTCCAATCGGATATTTCAATTATGAGGTCAATGGGAGAGAGAGATGAGAGTCATTTGATTCTGTCCTCCTCTCCTCACTCCTCCGTTTCTCCCTCCTCCTCTTCCCTCCACCACGAAGGGAGAGATGACAGTAATTTCATTCGGTCCTCCCTCCTCATCGCTCGTTCCTCCATTCTGAAAGTCTGGTTTATGTCCCGCTAGGGAATGCATTAAGGAAGGGAGGATACTGACGAGGCATCACCAGACAGCAACGAGTTGGACAGTATCATAAAGGGCTGTTTTACTTTACCGTGAGTCAGTGGTGTTGCACGAGTGGTCCCTGCGTATAAAGGGGGACTGGAACGGAACAGTTTACCAGAGGACGTAGCAAGCTGTTACGGTAGGCTAACATGAAGATTTACCCTGATCTATTTTCTCCTGTACAGTTGCTAACCATGTGTACAGTGTGCTAGGGGCTAGTACGATGCTATGCCACAAAGATGTAGCATGTCTCTTGACCATTTAAAAAGTCCCAGACACACAAAACGTTATGTACGGGGATTGGCCTTCTAGAATACAGTCTTGGTGAGAGCCTTGAAGACCAACAGATTTCAGTATTCCAGACACTAGATCGGATGATACTGTACCATACATCATATCATCAGTGCCATATCAATAGAATGGAATTTTGTAATGAATGGAGACGCCCTTTCTATTCATTCTATTTCTATGACACATCATGTCATCATTGCCATAGAGAGAGAATGAATAGAACAGGATTGTAAGCTCCAACCCTGGCAATGAGTAATGCATGGAGGCGCCCTTTCTATGCATTCTATTTCTATGATTACTACTTCCTCTTTTAATGTGGGGCTTGTTCTTTTGATGACAGACGATACGACAGACGATAGTTTCTCTCTCGTAAGGGAACACCTCTGTGTTTATGACCGAGCTGTCACTGTCCTCAGGATATCTGTGGTGCCACTCGTCCTTTATAATGTCAGTATGACTCAGTCCCCAGAGATACACACCATTTAAGAAGTTTAGCTGCTTGACTTGTGAAACGTGCGCGTGAACTCTGACGACAGAGACGATAAATACCACGGGAGTGATTGTCATGACAGCAATGAATATCAATTCTTTCTACAAAAATAACATTTGCTACTACACTATTACAAATCACGTGATTTATTATGCATAGCTTAAAAATGGACACCATTTATTTGCTGTCTTTCCATGTAATGTTTCCACCATCCGACTAACTAACAACAGCTTTTTTCCTCCTTTCATTTTGTAATACGCTTCTTAAGTTCACGCTTCTTTGTTTTCCTTTGGTTTCTCCGTCCATCCCTTCATCAGTTACTAAGAGACGCAAGGCTCATCTGAAGAGACTGGACCGCAGATGGACCTTGGGGGGCATAGTGAACCGCCAGCAGAGTCGAGGTGAACACACAGTCAACACTCGCAGACACACACACGCACGCACGCACGCACGCACGCACGCACGCACGCACGCACGCACGCACGCACGCACACACACACACACACACACACACACACACACACACACACACACACACACACACACACACACACACACACACACACACACACACACACACACACACACACACACACACACACACACACACACACACAGGCACTCTCAAGTGGCCTCCCTCAGAACCACACACATACACACTCATTCCTTCATCGTAAGAAACTAATTTACATCCAAGACAGCCAGCCAACAACAACTCCAGCTTACAACAACAACTCCCCAACATCACAAACAGCACACTGGGTGGTCGTGTAGATTTCAGCTCCCCGAGTTACATTTACCACACTTTTCCCTACTTTTAGAAAGATCATTATTTCTTCATTTTGCTATGCGTCACAGAATAATGTACTAACATTAAACAGGTTAGATAATGAGGGGTATTTGATTCAGACAGCACAACAGTAACAACCTTGTTGGCTAAAAGCTGCTCTAAACATTACTGTGTGTAGTGCTTCTTCATGTACTTATACAACTCCCTCCAGGTTCAGAACTTTCGATTTTAATGACTGCGTTTTTAGTCAACATTTATTGGTAAAGATATTTTCTCACACTCTTGAATTAATCATGTTGCCAAACTCCCCTGGACACTGCAATACTGGAATATGTATTCCAGTACATGGAATATGTCAATGGAGAGTTGTTGTTGAGTCATAATGAATTATTTTTGATGGACCCATGTCTAATATTGTCTAGTATCTAATCAAAACTGGTCCAAGGTCAGCGTTTCATTTATCCTCTAATGGTTATGGTTAGAATCTGGGGAAGGTAAGCTGATCCTAGATCTGTGGCTATATGGCTTAGATCCCGCTAACGGGATTGATATGACAACAGACAGTGAAAGTGCAGGGCGCCAAATTCAAAACAACAGAAATCTCATAATTAAAATTCCTCAGACATAGAAGTATTTTACACCATTTTAAATATAAACTTGTTGTTAATCCCACCACAGTGTCCGATTTCAAAAAGGCTTTACGACGAAAGCACACCAAACGATTATGTTAGGTCAGCACCTAGTCACACAATAACACAACCATTTTTCCAGCCAAAGAGAGGAGTCACAAAAAGCAGAAATAGAGATAAAATGAATCACTAACCTTTGATGATCTTCATCAGACGACACTAATAGGACTTCATGTTACACAATACATGTATGTTTTGTTCGATAAAGTTCATATTTATATACAAAAGTCTGAGTTTACATTGGCGCGTTTACGTTCAGTAGTTCCAAAACCTCTGGTGATTTTGCAGAGATTCACGTCAATTTACAGAAATACTCATAATAAACATTGATAAAAGCTACAACTATTATGCATGGAATTATAGATACACTTCACCTTAATGCAACCGCTGTGTCAGATTTCAAAAAAGCTTTACCGAAAAAGCACACCATGCAATAATCTGAGTACAGCGCTCAGACAACAAATCAAGCCATACAGATATCCGCCATGTTGTGGAGTCAACAGAAGTCAGAAATAACATTATAAATATTCACTTACCTTTGATGATCTTCATCAGAATGCACTCCCAGGAATCCCAGTTCCACAATAAATGTTTGATTTGTTCGATAAAGTCCATCATGTCCAAATACCTACTTTTTGTTTGCGCGTTTAGCCCAGTAATCCAAATGCTCAATGCGCGATCGCTTAGTTCAGACGAAAAGTCAAAAAAGTTATATTACAGTTTGTAGAAACATGTCAAACGATGTATAGAATCAATCTTTAGGATGTTTTTATCATAAATCTTCAATAATGTTCCAACCGGAGAATTCATTTGTCTTCAGAAATGTAATGGAACTCAAGCTAACTCTCACGTGAACGAGCATGGTCAGCTTATGCCACTCTACCAGACCACTGACTCAATCCCCTCTCATTCCCCCCTCCTTCACAGTAGAAGCATCAAACAAGGTTCTAAAGACTGTTGACATCTAGTGGAAGCCTTAGGAAGTGCAATTCGACACTGTATATTCGATAGGCAAAGAGTAGAAAAACTATAAACCTCATATTTCCCACTTCCTGGTTGGATTTCTTCCCGTATTTGTTTTGCCATATGACTTCTGTTATACTCACAGACATCATTCAAACAGTTTTAGAAACTTCAGAGTGTTTTCTATCCAAATCTAATAATATGCATATATTAGCAATTGGGCCTGAGTTGCAGGCAGTTTACTCTGGGCACCTTATTCATCCAAGCTCCTCAATACTGCCCCCAGCCATAACAAGTTAAAAGGATACTTCTACCCATATTTGATCAAAAAAGTTGTCGCTATATTGAAGGATGAAGTTGTTATATACGCTGATTGAAGGTCAGTTAGATGCTCTCTGTCATTGATATAGATAGGATTTGGGGATTCTGATCCTAGAGCGGTGTCTGTGGCCTACTCCTACCTAGAGCCAGAGTAATTACTCATCCCTCTAATAAGACCAGGAGAGATCAGCCATCTGGTTATAGGATAAGTTTTCACCTACTCACCCCACCTGGCTCTGTCTTTTGTCTGTTTGTTTACTGAAACTGACCTGGGACTCATATAACTTCCCAGGCTCCCAATAACATACATGGGGCGTGACTCACCTGGTATAGCTTAACTCTGATCCCAGACCAGTCAAAGAGACAATAAACATAAGTGATTCAACAGAGCTCATCCAACACAGGGGGAACTTGTGTCAGATGGTATGAGTTAGTGCCTGTGTTGATGAATTGTATACAGATGACCTATATACTTCATGGCCGTTTTTCCTAACCACATGACCTGACCAGGAAAATCTCCACTTCCTATTTGTAGTTTTACTAATCTATAATTTGGGACATTTATCTTCTCAGGAAAACCCCCAGGTCCTATTTATACTGCACAGGAGAAAAAATACTAGTTCAATACCCAGCCAACAATTTCCACGTGATGACTCCATCCAGCTCTTTTGGATAGTTTTGGTGAATGTACTAATATGGGCTGCCAGAGCCTCGCCATAGTCTCCAGCCAGAGCTGAGCGTAGCATTTACAGTTAGTTAGCTAACTGCAGGAGGAATGGGCTGGCTGGAATAGGCTGGCGGAAAGTGTGAATGTGGGGCAGTAGCCCATACTGAAGCCTGGCTTTAATCACAGACAGGAGCCTATAACAGTGGATGTAGCCACTTTTGTGTGTGTCAGCCACTGATGTAACCGTTGCCATGGAGGAATCAGGACAATCATTGCGTGAGGCATAATTTGTAGTCAATGTCACATCATGTATTTTTTTTTTGTCGTACTACTGATATTGATTACTGCATTGTCGGGAAAGAGCAAACAAGAAAGGCATTTCACTGTACCAAAAACTTGATTGATATCAATATTCTATAGCAATATCATATCCAATTTCCCAGGTGACTTCACTTGAGACTCTGGGTCAACGTACAGTACATGCCTGTGTAAGGGATGCTGTACTAGAGACATCAACCAGCAGAAACAGACAGTAGTGATATATTGACCCCTGTTGAGGCTGACACATTTCAACAGCCAGGGTTTCAGGTCAGTTGGCAGTCCAGTGTTGCTTTCAGCACCACCAGAAACACTGCTGCATGCTAACTAATTTATGACTTCTGGATTAGAGGCCTTGTTTCCACCCTACAAAATGATCCCACCATGAAAATACTGCTGACTGTGGTCGGAAACTTTGTTTTTGAATTTGTTCCTTTTTCCACATCTCTAATTCTTTCTCTCTCTCTCTCTCATATGTATCTTTCTCTCTCTCTCTCTCATATGTATCTTTCTCTCGCTCTGTCTCTCTCTCTCTCTCTGTGTGTCTCATATGTATCTCTCTCTCTCTCTCTGTGTGTGTCTCATATGTATATCTCTCTATCTCTCTGTGTGTGTCTCCTATGTATCTCTCTCTCTCTCTCTGTGTGTCTCATATGTATCTCTCTCTCTCTCTCTGTGTGTGTGTCTCATATGTATCTCTCTCTCTCTCTGTGTGTGTGTGTCTCATATCTCTCTCTCTCTCTCTCTCTCTCGTGTGTCTCATATGTATCTCTCTCT